>NC_071615.1:47633485-47784684 GCF_014839835.1 Dryobates pubescens
ATTCTTGTTTTCTCTTTCTCCTCCACTGAGTCATGGGACTTGCCTAATTTTGGAGACTAAAATGAAGTTTAATTTTGGGATGGCACTTCCCCAAAGGTACATCAACCTATAAATAGTGGAAAGTCACAACCAGTAAAAACTGTTTGCATTTCGATGGCTTTGTCATTTCTGTTATGTAATAGTTTCACGGTGCAGAAGCTCAGGAAGCTCAGGAAGCTTTCTGGTTGGGGAATCTTGCATGTCTCTGAATTTGAATTTACCTGCAAATGTAGCCTTGCTTGCTGCTGTTTTGCTTTGTTTTGGGGTTTTTTTGGACATTTTTCACAGCTCTGCTTTATATGTCCACAGGAAACATAACCAGAGCCATACCTCAAATCTTTCTATCCCTCTTAATGATGGACCAGAAAAGCAAGACAGGAGATATAAGAATCAGTTGTGTTCTTTCCCCACTACCCACTTCCCATATTAAAGCAAATGTTACTCTCTGTTACAGTTTGAAGGGGGAACTTTAGCCTAGTCCCTGACTGCAAAGTCTGAAAGTAAAATAAATGACCACTGGATGCAAAAGGAAAATAATGCTGAGGTCTATAGAATTCATTGGATTGATAATGGGAATATGGAGCAGAGGCATAAAGAGTTTGTGCTCTCTTTTCTTCTGTCCCTTCAGCTTGCAACTCACTCTCTCTGTCTTCATGGCCTTGCCAGGAGATCTCTCTTGTGACTACTGTGTCAAGTACCAGCAAGGAAGGAGGGAGTGGGGGAGGAGGTGAATGGTCTCCCTGGCTCCATCCAGGGGGGCTGAGGAGTTTCTGTGTTGTTTATAAACTGTAAATATCTCTGTATTGTACATCTCTTGTATATTTTGTACATATTCATTGCATTGCATATTTCTGGAGTGTAGTTTGCTTGTCAGTAGAGCTTCATTTGCTTCCAGCCCACACTGAGCTAAGTCTGGTGATTTGATTTTGGGGGTATTTCTCCAAATTAGCTGGGGGGGTAATTTCAACCCACCACACTATCCCTTTCAAAGAGGCCCAATTTCTTGCTGGGAAAAAAGTATGGAAGGAATCAAGACAGAGAGGGATTAAGATTTGCAGACAACTGGCTAAGGTGTAGTACTGCAATCCAGATATTTCTACCTGGAAATTTTTTTCCAGCCAATTTGATGCCAGTTTTTTAGAGACAGCTTAAGTAAGATGAGAGATAGGACATAACAACAAGATTTTAAAGGACTGTGTCAAACATTCAGGCCTAGAAAACAAAGATCACCTTTTTTTTCCTTGACATGAGTATCATTAGTGTAGAAGACAAACCATAGAATTAGGCAGGAAGAGAAGGTAGACTCGGGTAGAGGAGGAATTCTCCCCCTCTACTCCACTCTGGTGAGACCCCACCTGGAGTACTGTGTCTTGTTCTGGAGCCCCTGTTACAGGAAGGATCTGGAGGTGCTGGAAGGTGTCCAGAGAAGGGCCACAAGGATGAGCAGAGGGCTGTAGACTGAGAGAGTTGGGGCTGTTCAGTCTGGAGAGGAGAATGCTCCAAGGAGACCTTATTGTGGCCTTCCACTATCTGAAGGGGGCTACAAGAAATCTGGGAAGGGACTTTTTAGGGTGTCAGGGAGTGATAGGACTGGGGGGAATGGAGCAAAACTAGAAATGGGTAGATTCAGGTTGGAAGTCAGGAAGAAGTTCTTCCCCATGAGGGTGGTGAGACAGTGGCACAGGTTGCCCAGGGAGGTGGTAGAAGCCTCATCCCTGGAGGTTTTGAAGGCCAGGCTGGATGTGGCTGTGAGCAACCTGCTGTGGTGTGAGGTGTCCCTGCCCATGGCAGGGGGGTTGGAACTGGCTGATCCTTGAGGTCCCTTCCAACCCTAACAACTCTATGATTCTATGATTCTAGTAGCAAAGTGTGATCAACACTCAGTAGGCAAAGGTGAGTAGCTGAAACATTTCTTTTGCCACAGTCATTGCTTCTTCAGAATCCTGTACCTAAGGATGGCACTGAGGAGCCTTCCACCTCGGCTGTCACCCTCATGTGTAAAACCACTTAGAGATGTATTCATATTGGTCACTTTCTCCAGCTTACATGTAACACAAGATAAAGCTAATGAGTTCCTGTGTCAGGAGATACAAAGACTGCACACTTAACATTTGCAAGCAAAATGCAGTTTAGCATGGAGAAATTCTGGGGCTGTCTGTCAGGATGGACAGCTTTGTCCTTTTTAAAGCTGCTGTTGTCACAGATCTTGCATGATAGTCCCCTGAAGGTTACTGTAATGAGCAAATCTAGATTCAATTATTCAGAACTGCTGGAATTGTGCCTGTACAATTTTCATTTCACTAATGGGCTGGACAGATTCTGATTTTTCTCCAGCAGTTCACAAATTAACCCTGACATCGTGGTGTTAACTCTTCTTATTGCATGTCGGATATGTGAAGCAAAACATACAGCTGGAATGCAGGAACAAGAAAATGGGATAAATGCAAGGGTGAGGATTTGTTCAAAGTATCCCAATATGGGGGCCTAGTGAATGCTGGGGAAGGACTTTTTAGGGTGTCAGGGAGTGATAGGGCTGGTGGGGAATGGAGCAAAACTAGAAGTGGGTAGAGTCAGATTGGATGTTAGGAAGAAGCTCTTCCCCATGAGGGTGGTGAGACACTGGCACAGGTTGCCCAGGGAGGTGGTGGAAGCCACATCCCTGGAGGTTTTTAAGGCCAGGCTGCATGGGTCTCTGAGCAGCCTGGTGCAGTGTGAGGTGTCCCTGGCCACAGCAGGGAGATTGGAACTGGCTGATCCTTGAGGTTCCTTCTTCCTAGCATCCAATTTGAATCTACACATTTCTATTTTTTTTCCATCCCCCCCAATCCTATCACTCCCTGACACCCTCAAAAGTCTCTCCCCAGCTTCCTTGTAGCCCCTTTAAGATACTGGAAGGCCACAATTAGGTCTCCTCAGAGCCTTCTCTTCTCCAGACTGAACAGCCCCAACTCCCTCGGTCAGTCCTCATAGGAGAGCAGCTCCAGCCCTCTGCTCATCCTCGTGGCCCTTCTCTGGACACCTTCCAGCCCCTCCAGATCCTTCCTGTAATAGAGGCTCCAGAACTGGACACAGCACTCCAGGTGGGGTCTCACCAGAGCAGAGTAGAGGGGGAGAATCACCTCCCTTGCCCTGCTGGCTGTGCTTCTCTTGATGCAGCCCAGGCTCTGCTTGGCTGTCCGGGCTGCAAGTGCTCACTGCTGGCTCCTGTTGAACTTCTCATCCACCAGCACCCCCAGGTCCTTTTCTTCAGGTCTGCTCTCGAGCCAGTCCCTGCCCAGCCTATATCAGTGCTTGGGATTGCCCCAACCCAGATGCAGGACCCTGCACTTGGTCTTGTTGACCCTCATGAGGTTGTCATGGGCCCAGCTCTGCAGCCTGTCCAAGTCCCACTGGATGGATCCCTTCCCTCCAGTGTGTCTGCTGCAACACACAGCTTGGTGCTGAGGGTGCCTCAGTGCCACTGTCCATGTCACCAACAAAGATGTTAAACAAGACTGGTCCCAGTACTGATCCCTGAGGGACTCCACTTGTCACTGGCCTCCACTTGGGCATGGACCAACTGACAGCCACTCTTTGGGTGTGGCCATGAAGCCAGCCTGGTTTGAGCTTCAAGTCACAGTTTATTTCCCTGCATTTAAAAACAGAAGGTACCAGTGTCTTACTTGACATTTTATATCACTGATGTCAGTCACAGTGTATTTCCTAATGCAAAGTGACATGGGCAGCACTAAGCCAGAGTCACTTGTCATGCTGATGTGTCTGCAAGAACAATTTATATGAACTTGAATCTGCTTAAATTCAGAGATGGAGGCAAGAGTGCCCTACAATGAACTTTTCCTTCTTGTTCTGGAGAGTAGATACTATACTGGAATAGGTTCTGTTCAACTGGGGTTTTACTCCCTGCCATAGGAAAGGGATTTTTCCCCTAAGGAGCAAAGGGCAATACTGACTCTTCTCACCATCACATCAGCTAAACCAAGCCACCAAGGGCCACATCCAACCTTTTCTTAAAGACCTCCAGTGATGGTGACTCCACCACCTCCCTGGTGCCTGATCAGCCTTTCTGTGAGGAAGTGCTTCCTAATATCCAACCTAAACCTCCCCTGGCACAGCTTCAGGCCATGCCCTCTTGTCCTGTCACAAGTTGCCTGGGAAGAAAAGCCTGACCCCCACTGACTACAACTTACTTTTAGGTAGCTGCAGAGAGTGATAAGATCCCCTCTAAGTCTCTTCTTCTCCAGGCTGAACACCTCCAGGTCCCTCAGCCTCCCCTCATCAGACTCCCTCCAGCCCCCTCAGCAGTCTCATCACACAATGCTGGCCAAATGTGCATAGCTGTGATGAGCACAGTAACGAAATGCTTTGCAAATCCTCCAAACTCAATGCACTTAGCAAGAGTACAGCCACTCTTGCACAAATATCTTGCACACAAACCCTTATCCTTACTCACAAGCAAAAATATGTACTTAAAGACACAGCATACAGCAAGATACCAAAGCTTCTGTTTAATTAATCAAACCTTTCCAGATGCTTTCTGATCCACCCACTGATACTAAACTAAAAGCCCTAATATTTGCTGTGTAATTGTAGAGCCACATCATAAAGAGCTATAAAAGTATAAATAACTAGAATCAGGTGCATACCTGAAGGATGGATGGAGAGAGACTGTTTGCAAAGGCCTGCAGTGACAGGATGAGTGGCAATGGCTTCAAGGTGGAGGAGATTTAGATTGGATTGTGGGAACAAGTTCTTTCCTATGAGGGTGGTGGAACACTGGAACAGGTTGCCCAGGGAGGTGGTTGAGGCTCCTTCCCTGGAGATATTCTATGACTCTAAATCTGCAAGATCCAAAATGAACTCACAAGTTGAATTATCCTTTGGTACAATCCTGTGGTCACCCTTTCTCCAGACCTGGAGAGTGCAGAGGAAGAGCAGAGGGGTACCTGTGCAGGCTATCACCCTCCAGCAGTAGCACTGCCTTCCTGTTCCAGCCCTGTGTCATGCCTTACCAGTCTAGCAGCTCTGGACCTGTTTCCCTTTGTCACAGGGTCATTTAGGGACTCTGCTGTACGCCCTTAGCCTCTTAGCACCGGCAGGCAGATGTACAGAAGTTTGTACAAGCCCAAAATATGTGTCATTACAGCGAGCACAGCATTACTAGAATAGCAGAGGGGGAAAATGAGCTCTTACTGTTTAATCAGCCCACTTAATAGTTTGGATTTGGTTTATTGCTCTGATTTTACTGTTTCAATTTTATCAACATGTAACCTAACCCTTGGCTTTTTCAGATTCCTTCTCAAAACCCAATCCAGAGCTGTTTGCTTAATACTTGAAGGATTAAGCTGGTGAGACTTAAACAATTTAATGCAGCTCTTTAAAAGGCTGCATTGCAGTTTTGCTGGTGCCCTTCACGCTGGATACAGCAGCAAGCACTTGCTTCTAAAGCTTGCCTCAGGTCTCTTCTCCCAGGAAACCAGTGACAGAAGGAGAGGACACAGTCTCAAGGTGTACCAGTGGAGGTTTAGAATGGATGTTAGGGGGAAATTCTTCCCAGAAAGAGAGATTGGCCATTGGAACGGGCTGCCCAGGGAGGTGGTGGAGTCACCATCAGCCTGGATGAGGCACTTAGTGCCATGGTTTAGTTGATAAGATGGTGTTGGGTGATAGGTTGGGCTTGATGATCTTGGAGGTCTTTTCCAGCCTGGTTGATTCTGTATTCTGAAACTATTACTTCAGCAGGCCAGTGAATGTATCCAAAAGAGGTCTTACTGAGTGAAAGCTCAGGCTGCAGTGGTTACAGGATCAAAGTTGGAGGTCTGCTGTGATTTCAGTGTACTGACAGGCTGTCAGATATCATCTGTCACAGAGGATGAGAGTGGAACAGTTGGTATGAAAGGTGCAAGAATGAAATTGCAAATTAAGCCTAAGCAAACTGAAGGGAAACATTTAAGTTCAGGCATCCTTCTTTAGAGTTCCCCTGATCTGGTGAAGAGTTTGTGTTGTAATAAAAGGGCAATGGAGCAGAGTTTATGAGTGTTATGGTTTGGAGCTGGCACTTTAGCCTAGTTCTTAATTGTAAATCAAATTAGGGGTTGACACTGTCCCACACCACATCCTGGTCTCCAAGCTGGTGCAGGATGGGTCCCAAGGATGGACCATTCAGTGGATAAAGAACTGGCTTGAGGGCTGCACCCTAAGAGTGGCTCTTAAAGAGTCCAAGTCCAAGTGGAGACCAGTGCCAAGTGGAGTCCCTCAGGGATCAGTACTGGGACCAGTCTTGTTTAACATCCTTGTTGGTGACATGGACAGTGGCATTGAGGCACCCTCAGCACCAGGCTGTGTGGTGTGGCTGACAGGGTGGGGGGGGAAGGGATCCATCCAGAGGGACCTTGACAAGCTGCAGAGCTGGGCCCAAGCCAACTTCATGAGGTGCAACAAGACCAAGTGCAAGGTCCTGCATTTGGGTTGGGGCAATCCCAAGCACTGATGTAGGCTGGGCAGGGACTGGCTTGAGAGCAGCCCTGAAGAAAAGGATCATTTTCATGGCCCTCCTCTGGACCCACTCCATCAGGTCCATGCCCTTCCTATATTGAGTGCTCCAGACCTGTACACAGTACTCCAGGTGAGGTCTCCCCAGAACAAAGTGGCAGAATCACCTCTCTGGATGTGTGTTCAGACACACACATTTTTTTGCCACAAACCCTGGTTTTAATGGATTCAAGGACACACTTGTAACAGGTCCAGAGTAGCAGCAGAAAAGCTTACAGTGAGTTAGACCACATGCACTTACTTTAATGTTAGTTGTGAATCTTTATATACTACATGAAATGAAGACTACACACTGGATAGCTGAAAAATATCTCTTGTTTTTCAGCTGAGTGCAAGGAAAAATGTATGGAGATATTCAAGGTGAGGCTGGACGAAGCCCTGGGCAGCCTGATCTAGTTGGGGATGTCCCTGCTGACTGT
This sequence comes from Dryobates pubescens, assembly GCF_014839835.1. NCBI lineage: Eukaryota > Metazoa > Chordata > Aves > Piciformes > Picidae > Dryobates > Dryobates pubescens. Next base: position 47,640,493 of record NC_071615.1, read on the forward strand.
GGGGAGGTCAAGCTGGATGAGCTTTGGAGGTCCTTTCTGGCCCAGACCATTCTATGATTCTATGAAAAATGTGGATTTAAAACAAAGCCACCTGCTCCTATTAACTGTGCTCATGACCACAAATGCAGTGAAATTAACTGAGTTGCCTTTTGTAACTCTGATGGATCGTTCAGCTGTATTTGGCTTTGTCCAAGGCCTATTTCTGGTGGTGTTTGTTGTTTGGTGGTTGTTGTTGGTTTTTGGTTTTGGTGGGGTTTTTTTTTAATGACAAGTCATGAGAAATGCACTGAAATGACAGAACTAAAGGAATCTCTTTTGAATTAGAATTCATTTCTGGAATGCTCACTAGAGAGCAAGATCTTTGTGCTGCAATACGACTACATAGTATTGGTCCAAAAATTTAGTGGGAGGGAAAATGATCTGTAACAGTAGGGCTGGAATAGAATAGAATAGAATAGAATAGAATAGAATAGAATAGAATAGAATAGAATAGAATAGAATAGAATAGAATAGAATAGAATAGACCAGGTTGGAAAAGACCTTTGAGATCATCAAGTCCAGCCTATCACCCAACACCATCTAATCAACTAAACCATGGCACCAAGCACCCCATCCAGTCTCTTCCTAAACACCTCCAGTGATGGTGACTCCACCACCTCCCTGGGCAGCACATTTCAAGGGCCAATCACTCTATGAAGAACTTCTTCCTAACATCCAGCCTAAACCTCCCCTGGTGCGGCTTGAGACTGTGTCCTCTTGTTCTGGTGCTGGCCACCCAGAAGAAGGGATCAAGAATATGTACCAAAGGGTATGTACCAAATATCCAGGATTTACAATATTTACCTGTCTTTACAATTAGCAAACTGCACAAGGACAAGGGGAAGCCACTAGCTTCTCCCTCCCTGCCTCCCCCTTACCCCCTTGTACAAAAGGGACAAGAGAAAGGAGCAGGAGGACGTTAGACTTAACCAAACCAATGCAGCCAAGGTCAAGCAGAAGCAAGTTATTATCTCTCCCAGAGTGAAGAAGCAAGAAGAGAGTGAAACTGTTTATATTACTAGCCTAAGACCATTATCTTTCAAATGGGATTGCTTAGAATTATCATTCTTTTCCTCTTTACACCCAATAGTGATTTAGTTACATTTTTACTACTTTTCTGTTCAAGATCTGTGAACAATTTTTAAAGGCATAGCCTAAAACCACCACAATAAACTGTAAATGTGTGCAAATATTTGATACTTTGTACCTATTCATTGCATTTCATATTTCTGGGTTTCAGTCTAGATGTTGTATAAACAGAACTTCATTTGCTCTGTTTACAACTGAGCTGATCTGGCAATTTTATTCTGGGGGTAATTTTCCACCCACCACAGTCAACCACTGTAAGTATTGTGGTGGTTCAGGAAATCCAGCTGTGGCTCCATGTGTTACATGGCCTAAATAAAGCGTGTGAGGCAAGTGCTCAGGTCATGCAGTTGAATACCTGCAATCAGTCTTGAGCAGCGTTGGGGGCATCAGTCATAGATGGCTTTTCACACCATGGTAATAGCCAGCATCTTTCAGCTGGGATTACTCAGCAAGAGTAATAACACGAAGAAATAGATGATTTTTACACTTCTTGCCACAGGCACATAAATCTTTTAAGGGCAATAACATAACATTTGCAAAACCTGATGCATTGAGTAACTTGGAAAGTATGATATTTAAGGAAGGGAAAGGAAGATCTATTTTTCCTATGAACACGTGAATGGCTGCTGCTGCTGCTAGCAGCTTTGCAGAGAGATGACAAATCTGCCCAGCACTGGAGCAAAGAGATGGGATGTCCTGGCCTTCAATAACTGCAGCAACCCCATGCAGTCAGACAGACTGGGGTTGGAGTGGCTGGAGAGCAGCCAGGCAGAAAGGGACCTGGGGGTACTGGTGGACAGTAGGCTGGACATGAGCCAGCAGTCTGTCCAAGTGGCCAAGAAGCCAAATGGCATCCTGGCCTGCATCAAGAATAGTGTGGTCAGCTGGAGCAAGGAAGTCATTCTGCCCTGTACTCAGCACTAGTTGGGCCACACATTGAGTCCTGTGTCCAGTTCTGGGCTCCTCAATTTCAGAAGGACATTGAGACTCTTGAATGTGTCCAGAGAAGGGCAATGAGGCTGGGGAGAGGTGTGGAGCACAGCCCTGTGAGGAGAGGCTGAGGGAGCTGGGGGTGTTAACCTGGAGAGGCTAAGGGGTGACCTTATTGCTCTCTAAAACTGCCTGAAAGGAGCTTGTAGCCAGGTGGGGGTTGGTCTCTTCTCCCAGGCACCCAGCACCAGAACAAGAGGACACAGTCTCAAGCTGGGCCAGGAGAAGTTTAAGCTCGAGGAGAGGAGAAAGTTCTTCCCAGAAAGAGTAATTAGCCATTGGGATGTTCTGCCCAGGGAGATGGTGGAGTCACCATCCCTGGAGGTGTACTAAGAAGGATTGGATGTGGCACTTGGAGCCATGGTTTAGTTGTCAGGAGGTGTTAGGTAATAGGTTGGACTTGATGATCTCTGAAATCTCTTCCAACCTGGTTGATTCTATGATCTTCAGCATTTTGCTAAAAGAGGTTGTGGGCTGGTGGAGGGGGTGGCAGTGAAAAGGTTATTTTGGGAAAGGGGAGGGAAATGTAAGTAATTTACATTCTGTCTCAGAATAAGCTTTTCTCTGAATCCCACATTGCAAACAGCTGTTTGTCAGCTACAGCAGTTCAAGAAAATAAATAGCACTCATGCAAGCAGATTCATCAACTTGCAGGGCCTGTTCACCAACCATGAGTTATAAAAGAGAAAGATACTCAGCTGAAGGAAAAGGCCAATACATTTCTCAGTCATTCCAGATGCTGAATAATTGCTTGTATTTGCAGCATATGTTCCCATGACCTTTATAGAATGGATTGAAGGGTATTTTCTTTTTAAGTCAGGTGGATCCAGTTTGACAGATAGCATCTGGGGCCCAAGGTCTTCCTTCTTTCTTGCTTTCTTCCTTTTCTCCTTTCTTTCTTTCTCTTTCTTTCTTTCTTTCTTTCTTTCTTGCTTTTCTCCTTTCTTTCTTTCTCTTTCTTTCTTTCTTTCTTTCTTTCTTTCTTTCTTTCTTTCTTTCTTTCTTTCTTTCTTTCTTTCTTTTCTTTCTTTCTTTCTCTTTCTTTCTTTCTTTCTTTCTTTCTCTTTCTTTCTTTCTCTTTCTTTCTTTTTCTTTCTTTCTTTCTTTCTTTCTTTCTTTCTTTCTTTCTTTTTCTTTCTTTCTTTCTTTCTTTCTTTTTCTTTCTTTCTTTCTTTCTTTCTCTTTCTCTTTCTTTCTTTCTCCTTTCTTTCTTTCTTTCTCTTTCTTTCTTTCTCTTTCTCTTTCTTTCTTTCTTTCTTTCTCTCTTTCTTTCTTTCTTTCTTTCTCTTTCTTTCTTTCTTTCTCTTTCTCTCTCTTTCTTTCTTTCTCTCTTTCTTTCTTTCTCTTTCTTTCTTTCTTTCTTTTTCTTTCTCTTTCTTTCTTTCTTTCTTTCTTTCTTTCTTTCTTTCTTTCTTTCTTTCTTTCTTTCTTTCTTTCTCTTTCTCTTTCTTTCTACTTTCTTTCTTTATTTATATTTCTTTATTTCTTTCTTTCTCTTTTTCTTTCTTTCTTTCTTTCTTTCTTTCTTTCTTTCTTTCTTTCTTTCTTTCTTTCTTTCTTTCTTTCTTTCTTTCTTTCTTTCTTTCCTTTTGCTCTTTCTCTCTTCCTTTCTTTCATTCTTCCTTTCTTTTTTACTTTCTTCCCTTTTTCTTTCTTTATCCCTTCCCTTCCCTTCCCTTCCCTTCCCTTCCCTTCCCTTCCCTTCCCTTCCCTTCCCTTCCCTTCCCTTCCCTTCCCTTCCCTTCCCTTCCCTTCCCTTCCCTTCCCTTCCCTTCCCTTCCCTTCCCTTCCCTTCCCTTCCCTTCCCTTCCCTTCCCTTCCCTTCCCTTCCCTTCCCTTCCCTTCCCTTCCCTTCCCTTCCCTTCCCTTCCCTTCCCTTCCCTTCCCATGTTCTCGCTGTGTTTTTCTTGACAGCTCTCAGTTTCCAGTGAAAATCTTTTCAGAAGACAATGTTTCATGCCAGAAGGAGGCTTGCAGATAGTTCTTACAGTTACTCAGAGTGTAATCACTACTGCATGTGAGGCAGCACTTATGGACTGCAGAAAGGGCTAAGAAGGGGAAGAAAAAACCCGAAAGAACAACCAACCCACCCAAAGTTTCAGTCTAGTTTCAAACTGGGTGCAGCACAAGATCGCAGTGTGTTTGGTCGTCTTTGTGCAAGGCTGGGACACTGAGAGACACTTTGTGCCAATGCCAAAAAGCAGATCTGTGCATGAGAGGGATTTATGCCCAGTGTAGAGTGACTAGTATCTACAGGCCTTCCAAGATTAATTTCACACTTCATAGTTCCTCGTGGAAGAGCTGTCGAGAAACGTCTGAATTGATGCCGTGGGAATAGGCTGTTAGGTTGAATGGGAACTCTGTTCTTACTCTGGAGAAAGGGAACCACTGGCTGCTTTGTGGTAATTTTGCTGACTTCTACAATAGTGTGGGTAACTCCCCATGAAATTAGATAGGGATGAAGCTGGCCCTCGTGGGGTTTTTGTTTAGAAGGTTTGCACCTTCCCCTATTTAATAAAAGGGTAAAAGTCCTTCTTAAGCCCTGGCATTCACAGCTCAGTCATCATCTAGTTCAAAAACACAATGTCTACTAAAACATGAATGTTAGCCCCGTGCACTAACGCAGGAAAACAGGCCTTTTGGTTGTAAAACCGTGTGACAGGCATCTAGGTTCCTTTTGTTACCAGCTCTGACTGCCAGCACTTCACAGCTATCATGCCTGGCCAAAGCTGGCATAGACATGGTGAGAGAGATTGGGCATGGCAAGAAACCAGGCAATAGTTAGTATGATGCAATTGCTCTAAGGACTCTTGATTGTGGGTTCACAGGATCACAGGCTGTTGTTAGGGGGTGGAAGGGACCTCTGAAGGCCATCAGGTCCAACCCCCATGCCAGAGCAGGACCATAGAATCTAGCACAGGTCACACAGGAATGCATCCAGAAGGGTCTGGAAAGGCTCCAGAGAAGAAGACTCCACAACCTCTCTGGGCAGCCTCTTCCAGTGCTCTGTGACCCTCACAGTGAAGAAGTTCCTCCTCATGTTGAGGTGGAACCTCCTGTGCTGTAGTTTCTATCCATTGCCCCTTGTCCTATCCCAGGGTGCAGCTGAGCAGAGCCTGTCCCCCCTGCTCTTGACACCCAGCCCTCAGATATTTAGGACCATTGATTAAATCCCCTCTCAGTCATCTCCTCTCCAGACTGAACAGCCCCAGGGCTCTCAGCCTCTCCTCACAGGGCAGTGCTCCGGTCCCTTCAGCATCCTTGTAGCCCTCCATTGGACTCTCTCCAGTAGCTCTCTCTCCCTCTTCAACTGGGGAGTCCCAGACTGGATGCACCTGTAGTGGTGCAGTTTGTTATTCCTTCCCAGATGCAGGACCCTGCACTCATCCCTTGATGACCATATTCAAATTCATAGAATCATAGAATTGACAGGGCTGGAAGAGACCTCAAAGATCACCAAGTCCAACCTGTCACCCAAGACCTCATGACTACTAAACCATGGCACCAAGTGCCACGTCCAGTCCCCTCTTGAACACCTCCAGGGATGGTGACTCCACCACCTCCCTGGGAGTCACATCCACGAGCTACTCCATGTTTGCCTGGATAACAGAGTAGAAGAGCAATAAGCACCCAGCAGAGAGGACATATTAAAGGCTGTAAACTTTTAAATCTGACTGAAGAGCCAACCCTTGCAAGACCACAAATTAAGGTAGGCATTGAGCTGCTTCCTCAGTTTCTTTGTTCTGTGTCTTTTTATTTCCCAGGGAGTACTGAGGATAATTCTTCAAAGCCCTATGCAGTCATGTTGTGATTCCCAGGCTGGTTCTACACCATGTAGCTTACACCTGAGGCAATACAGCTGTATTAATGCAATGCTCTGCCCCAGCTAATTAACACCGAGCTAGCTCATGGCTCTTAAAATAGCACTGTTAAGCATCTGAATATTAATTTGGAAGGAAGAAGCTGGTAGGCTGAAGGGCCATGACTCCACTCCACTTTTCCTCTCCCATTAGCAGCCCCCAATTTGCATACATTTGCCTTGTCAGCTGACAGGGTTGCAGCTTCTTCGCTGCTTTTATTGACTTGGAAACTTTGACGATGAGGTTTGGGTAAGCTCTGTGCAAACACTGAGCTGGAGGCAATTTGCAATGTAGATAGACACACACCATATGGGCAGCCAAAACAGATGGTGGGGGAGGGAGGAGGAGAGCCAGGAACAGAAGCACAGAAGAGTGAACAGATTTCTTCACAGTTGTCCTAGAGTTTATTACAGGGTCAAAATAAAAGCCCAACTTCACAGAATCACCAAGGTTGGAAGAGACCTCAAAGATCATCAAGTCCAACCTGTCACCACAGACCTCATGACTAAACCATGGCACCAAGTGCCACATCCAATCCCCTCTTGAACACCTCCAGGGATGGTGACTCCACCACTTCCCTGGGCAGCACATTCCAATGGCTAAAGACTCTCTCAGTGAAGAACTTTCGCCTCACCTCCAGACTAAACCTCCCCTGCTGCAGCTTGAAACTGTGTCCTCTTGTTCTGGTGCTGGTTGCCTGGGAGAAGAGACCAACCCCCACCTGGCTACAGCCTCCTTTCAGGTAGTTTTCGAGAGCAATGAGGTCACCCCTGAGCCTCCCCTTCTCCAGGTTAACACCCCCAGCTCCCTCAGCCTCTCCTCACAGGGCTGTGCTCCAGACCTCTCCACAGCCTCGTTGCCCTTCTCTGGACACCTTCAAGTCTCTCAATGTCCTTCTTAAACTGAGGGGCCCAGAACTGGACACAGGACTCAAGGTGTGGCCAAACCAGTGCTGAGTACAGGGCAGAATGACTTCCCTGCTCCTGCTGGCCACACTATTCTTGATGCAGGCCAGGATGCCATTGGCCTTCTTGGCCACCTGGGCACACTGCTGGCTCATGTTCAGCCAGCTGTCAATCAGCACCCCCAGGTCCCTTTCTGTTTGGCAGCTCTCCAGCCACTCCAACCCCAGCCTGTAGCTCTGCAGTTCCTTGGCCTGGTGTCTTATCAATGTTGCCTTAAGTCAGGGAGGTGTTTTTTGTTGTTGTTGCTGTTTGTATTTTATTATTTTATTTTAAAAACATTAATTTTATTAATTTTACATTTTATTTTATCTTATTTTATTCTTTTCTTCTATTATTTGATGTTATTTTATTTTTCTCTTTTATTATTTGTTTTGTTATTTTAAGTTATTTTCTTTAAGTCTTATTTTTATTTGATCTGATTTGATTTGCTTTGATCTTATTTTTACTTTTCTGTGTTCCTTGAGCTCACCTGCTCACTTTGAGCACAGCTTCCAGAGATTTTGGTGTTTGTCTTCATGCCCAGACAGTTCAGAGATTGTCTAACTGCAGTGGTTCTCAGTCAGAAAGGTCAGAAAGGAGAAATGACATTGTCCATAGTCGGTCTGGTTTGGAACCTGCCTATGGTTCATGCATAGCAACAGCAACAATTTGCATTTATATAGCACCTTTCATCCCTTAGGATCTCACAGAGCTTTACAAACGATATGTGGCAATAACTTCACTGAAATAGTGGTTTAAAAGTCCCCCTCGAAGCCCCACAGCCTATGGGATAGCTGAGGGACAGCTTCCAGCCCAGCACGCTGCCGCAGCCCTCAAAGAAAGGCACTTGCAAGATGCCCTTTCCTTCCAGACAAAGGGAAAGGTGATCTAAATTGCTTTCCTGGACATGGGGAGGACAGTGTCTGGACAAGAAGAGCTGCAATAATATTTGAAGATCACCTAGTAATCAGGGCTTTGGCTTTCTGCTGCTTCTGTGGGATGCCACTGCTAACAGTACAGCACATTATTGTACTGGCTCAGGGTGAGCAGAGCCATGTGCTTGATTGTTCATACTACCCACAACTGGTACCTATAGAAATGGATCACAGAACATTAGAGGTTGGAAGGGACCCCCAGAGATCATTTGGTCCAGCCTCCCTGCTAGAGCAGCATCACCCAGGGCAGTCTGCACAGGAATGCAGCCAGGCAGGTTTTGGAAGTCTCCAGAGAAGGAGACTCCACAACCTCTCTGGGCAGCCTGCTCCAGGACTCTCTCAACCTCACTGTAAAGAAGTTTCTCCTCATGCTGAGGTGAAATCTTCTATGTTCCAGCTTGTACCTGGTGTTCCTTGGTGGCTTATTGTGCACCACCAAAAGGAGCTTGGCCCCCTCCACTTGACACCCACCCCTCAGATATTGATAGACATTGATTGGATCCTCTCTCAGTCTTCTGCAGACTAAACAGCCTCAGGGCTCTCAGTCTCTCTTCAGTAAAGGAGATGCTCAAGTCCCCTAATCATCCTCATGGCTCTCCATTGGACTCTCTCCAGCAGGTCTCTGTCTCTCTTGAACTGGGGAGCCCAAAACTGGACACAGGATTGCAGGTGTGGTCTCAGCAGGGCAGAGCAGAGGGGGAGAAGAACCTCCCTAGCCCTGCTGGCCACACTTTTCTTGCTGCCCCCCAGGATCCCATTGGCTCTCTTGGCTATGAGGGCACATTGCTGTCCCATGCAGAACTTGCTGTCCACCAGCACCCCAAGGTCTTTCTCTGTGGAGCTGCTTTCCAGCAGGGCAGCCTCTAACCTGTCCTGGTACCTGCTGCTATTCCTCCCCAGATGCAGGACCCTGCACTTGTGCCTGTTGAACTTCATGAGGTTTGCCTGCACCCAGCCCTCAGCCTGTCCAGCTCTCGTTGGATGGCAGCACAGCCTGACAGGTGTCAGCCACCTCCCCCCCCCCCCTCCCCGTTTTGCATCATCAGAACTTGCTGAGGGCACTCTCAATCCCCGCAGCCAGGTTGTTGATAAAGATATTGAACAAAACTGGACCCAGCACTGGTCCCTGGGCAACACCACTGGCCAAAGAGATATAGAGACAGAGATAGATAGAGATGGAGATAGAGATAGGTAGAGATGGAGAGAGAGAGAGAGAGAGAGAGGATAGAGGTAGAGAGAGAGAGAGAAAGACAGAGATAGAGACAGAGACAAAGAAGTTGAGGTAGAGATAGTGGAGATGATAGAGGGAGATGATAGACATTGATAGAGATAGAGATGATAGAGATGAAAGAGATAGAAAGCAATAGAGACAGAGACAGAGTCAGAGACAGAGACACAGATAGAGATAGAGATAGAGAAAGAGAGATAGAGATAGAGATAGAGACAGAGACAGAGACAGAGACATAGACAGACAAAGAGATAGAGGTAGAGATAGAGGGAGATGATAGAGATAGAAGATAGAGATAGAGATAGAGATAGATAGAGATAGATAGAGAGATAGAGATAGCCAGAGACAGAGTCAGAGACAGAGACAGAGAGACAGAGACAGAGACACAGATAGAGATAGAGATAGAGATAGGTTAGATGCTTGGTAGTAAATTGTATCTAGTAACATTTCTGTCCAGATGTCAGACAAGCCTGTCCCTGCTTCAGTCTGATGACATTAGTATGCAGGGTTGGTTTTGTTTTGTTATGTAGTGCTGCCTTCTCCCCAAAAAAACCCCACCCACAACCAAACTTGAATAGGTTTATGCTTGCCTGGAGGGCAACGGTGAAGGGAATTTAATAGCACAGACCAAGATGCAAATGGTATCTGCCCGAAGATTCAGAACAAATGGAGACATTTCAGCGAAGTGGGCCTGACTGTGTGTTATTCTCATTACCAAATTAATCACCTGAGTTAGTCAAAAGAAAGTTCTGTGCATCTCCAGACCACCTTTGGAAGGTTCCTTTCAGCAAGGGAGCAAAGGATACAGTCAGAGAGGCTTTCTGCAGTCTCAGCTTGTCCCAGTGCTTTCCAAGGTGAGTGTGAGTAGCTCATAGTGAAAATTTAACTTAGAGATGCACATATCCTACAAATGTGCCAGCAGGTTTGCTTTTCCTAATCACTAGACATACAGTTCTTCCCCAAGGAGCAGGCAAAGTGCTAATATATGGCTGGAGTCAGAACAAAAGCCTGTAGCTTACAGCACTTAGTGAAACTGGCAGTAGTACAGCTCTTTTGGAGCATACTAACCATCTCCAAGGGGTGGTTCTCCCACTGTACAGTGACAGTACCTGACTGTCTTCAGCAGGAGCTGGTGGTGCTCACCCTCATCTAGACATCCTGCTGTGTGGGCCACCCAAGCAGTGATTATCTAATCTTCACTGCCATCTTCAGCATGGCACCGCTGACGGCGAGGACCAGCGTTTCTGCAGGGCATTATGCACTGGAGCACTGCATGCCTGCTGGAGCTAGGTGGTAGTTTAAGGCTATGCCTTCAAAAGTTTTTCACAGATCTTGAACAGAATGTAGTAAAATGTAAACAAATCACTAGTGGGTGTAAAAAGGAAAATAAAGCCAACCCTAAACAATCCCATTGGAGAGATAAGGGACTAAAACTGGTTGTACCAAAACAACTTCTTCCCACTTTCCCTTCCCTTCCCTTCCCTTCCCTTCCCTTCCCTTCCCTTCCCTTCCCTTCCCTTCCCTTCCCTTCCCTTCCCTTCCCTTCCCTTCCCTTCCCTTCCCTTCCCTTCCCTTCCCTTCCCTTCCCTTCCCTTCCCTTCCCTTCCCTTCCCTTCCCTTCCCTTCCCTTCCCTTCCCTTCCCTTCCCTTCCCTTCCCTTCCCTTCCCTTCCCTCACTCTGGGAGAGATCCTGACTTGATTCTGCTTGACTTTGGCTGCATTGTTTGGGTATTAACTCCTCTGCTCCTTTCTCTTCTCCCATCTTTACAGGGGAGTGATGGGGAGGCAAGGGGGGTGGTCCTTGTGCTGTTTATTACTTGTCAATACCTGTAAGTGTTGTAAATCCTATGTGTTTTGTACATGTTCATTGCATTCCATTGCAGGTTGCAGTTTTACTTGTAAATACTGCTTTTATTTGCTTCCAGCTCAAGCTAGCTTTAAGATCTGATCCTGAAGAAAATGAAATTGTTGATGCCCAAAGTGATGACACAAAAAGAATACCTCCCTGGGGATATAATTTGTCTTATGTGAGAGCAGGGGATGACAAGTGCCCCCGATAAACCCTATTATTGTTCCTATTGGAGCACAAAATGCTGTAATAACAGGATGAGAATAAAGTGGCTGCTTACATGGCAGGTTCCCTCAGACCTTCCCCAGTCATTAGGTGCCTTCTTTCTTCTCTAATATTTTTAATTTACCTTCCAGGACCAGGGGAACCTCTTTGTAGTAAGAGGTTCAATTCTCATGACTGATTTGCTCAAGGAAGAAAGGAATGCCTGCAATCTACAGTTATTTAGCACTGCTGTACTTAAACCACAGTTCCCTTGGAAAGTTTTGGGGTTGTTTGTGTGGGTTTTGTTTCTCTTATGATTTTATTTGGGATTTTTTCCTCTTTTTCCCCCCTCCTCCCCCCCCCCCTTTTCCTTAGTCCTGCCTTCAACCATTTATTTGTCATCAGGGGTCTGTCCTTAAATGATGTGGGATGGTGTCAGTTACTTGTCTGAATGATTGAAAAAGATGAAAAGATAGCAAGGGAAGACTTCAGTCTGAAAGAAAGTGATGACTGCTAAAGGAGAAGATACACATCTATGAAACTGTGAGTGGCACAAAAGAAAACAGGGGATGAAATAGTGGAACTCCTTGCCAAAGGGTCCTGCACAAGCTGAAAACTGATATGGGTCCCTGAAGTCAAAGAGCAAGTTCCTGGGAGTAAGAAAACAAAACCCAGGTCTCCTTATACACAGTTCTGCTGCCTTTGACTTCTGAGGTCCCTGAACTACAGAGCACTGGAGGCTGAGGGAGCAATCTGGAGGACTCTCATTACAGACTTGGACTGTTCTTGTCCTTCTCCCTTGGCGTTGCTGCTAGTCAGCTGGACACAGTTTGCTGGGCCAGCTGGGCCTTCGGTGTGGCTAAGTGCATTGTTCTTAAGTTACTGGATTTCAAGTTGCCCAGACAAATCATCCCAGCCTGTCAAATCTGCAGATCTGTGTTGTAGAAACAAATGCAAGACTTGAGCTTTCCAGAAATGTGAAAAATACAGGAAAAAAATAACAACCAATTGTTTCTACGTGTCACTGAGGGAGATGGAAAGAGGTGGGATTCTTAGTGCCCGGTTCTGACTGCATCATGGCCTCTTGTGCTGCCTTCAGTTCAGGTGAGCTAAGTCTGAAGTGAATTACGGATGACATAAGAGTCTTCCCACGCTGAACTGCCTTTGAGAAAAAGTCAGTCAGAGTGGGAGGTGTGGGTGTTCCCTGGCTGGATCTTGGCCTGGAAAACACCTCTGCTGTTATCTCTGGCTGTGGAATAGAGGCAGAGCCCTCAGTGTTCCAGAATAAGATCGGGACAAAATTTTCCTCCTGCTTCCCTGCCACCTACACAAGGATCTAAGTGCTTTGACTAGCTCAAGAAATATCTTAGAGCAAAGTTTCTGATTCTTGACCTTGGTGGGACAGACTTCTAGATTTCTCTGGGTTTCAAGGTGTTTGGAGTTGCTGGATACAATGGAAATCTCCATATCAGCCTCTTTCTTTCTCCTATGCCTCTCCTGCCTCTCTCTGCTTAAGAGAGCTCTCTGTGGCTGTTTAAGCCACAGCTTTATCCCCTTTCTTAGTGCAACAGCTTCATCAAGTATTTTTCAAGGACAGCTTTTCTCCCTAAAGGTTTGCTCAGAAGCAATGAGTGTCTCATCTAGGGAATCTATTCTGATTAATCTGACTTTAGCTTTCTTACTGCTCCAGTGGAGTTCAAATTTGTCAAGGACTTAAATATATACACAGACACACGCGGCAGGGAAGTTTCACAGAAAGCCAGGACACAATGAACCACCTCCTAATTTTATTAAGAGGCGCACTCGCTGGCAAGGGACTGCTGTTAGCAGTCCGACACGGCCCGGGTCACCGAGCGGCTTGGGATTTGTTTCACGGCGCCCTACCGCCGGCTGCCTGCTGCCGGCGGGGCGGGGCGCAGTGCGGCGGTGTCGCCAGCAGGGGGCGGCACAAGAGCGGCGCGAAGCGTGCGGGCTCCCAGCGCGGCTGCCTTGGCCCGCTGCAGTGACCGGGGAGGGCACCGGCGGCGGCTCGCTTCCAGCCCCAGCGCAGCCTCTTCCGACACCTTGATGTTATCCTGCTCGCTGCCAAGGGCATCCTGGCCTGCATCAGGAGCAGTGTGGCCAGCAGGAGCAGGGAGGTCATTCTGCCCTGTGCTCAGCACTGCTTAGGCCACACCTTGAGTGCTCTGTCCAGTTCTGGGCTCCTCAGTTCAAGGAAGATGTTGAGATGCTGAAAGGTGTCCAGAGAAGGGCAGCAAGGCTGGGCAGAGGTCTGGAGCACAGCCCTGTGAAGAGAGGCTGAGGGAGCTGGGGGTGTTTAGCCTGGAGAAGAGGAGGCTCAGGGGAGACCTTATTGCTCTCTACAGCTCCCTGAAGGGAGGTTGTAGCCAGGCAAGGGCTGGTCTCTTCTCCCAGGCAACCAGCACCAGAACAAGAGGACACAGTCTCAAGCTGCACCAGAGGAGGTTTAGGCTGGATGTTAGGAAGAAGTCCTTCATAGAAAGCGAGATTGGCCATTGGGATGTGCTGCCCAGGGAGGTGGTGGAGTCACCGTCCCTGGAGGTGTTTGAGACTGGATGAGGCACTTGGTGCCATGGTTGAGTTGATTAGATGGTATTGGGTACTAGGTTGGACTTGATGATCTCAAAGGTCTTTTCCAACCTGGTTAATTCTGTATTCTGTATTGTGTTTGATAGATTCATTTGCATTCTTACATGGGTCTTTCTTATCTGTACTCCTTGCTCAGAATCTACAGCTTCCCAAGCAACAGCTGGCCACTTTGCTGTCTTAGTTTAGCAGATTGTCTAAATGATAGCTGAGAATGGAATTCATAATAAAAAGACCTCAAAGCTTTCCTATCTAAGTTGGTAGAAGCATCATTTTCTGGGAGAACTGAAAGAAAATCAGAAGGAAAATGAGAGAGCAATCAGACATCAAGCTAAAAGCATCTTTTAAGAGGATCCAAGAGCCTTGGACGGTATAAGAAACCAAAGGTTAGCATGACTGGAAAACACCTTTAATGATAGCCCATGATGAATTTCTAACTCTCAAAGGAAAAGAAAATAAATGAATCTGCCATTCAGCTGTGGTTTCCCTGCTTCTCTTCCCATTCTGAGTGCATGTGTCAGTAAGGACCTATTTCAAAGGGGAAAAAAAGAAGGGAGGGGGAAATGAAAGGGGAGGAGGTGGGGGAGGCAAAGATGAGCTTAGTCTTCTCCATCCTACATGTGGAATTAATGTCAGAATTGTTGTGAGTTAACTATAGTTCTCACAACCATCTTTGTGAAACCCTTGAGCTGCTTTTGAAAGGAAAGTTCTCCACCCATCCCTTCACAGGAAGATGCTGAGGAGCAGAAAGTTATGCAACACTTGTTGCCCCCTCATATTGTCTGTTCCATATAGTCACACGTGCCTGGCCACACAGCACACTTCAGCTGGCCCTGTGAGTCACATCCAGTCTCTGGGGTACTTTCATCTGAGCAGCTGCCTTTGCCATAGAAGTTGTTGAAGTATTGTAGGGTTGCTCAGGAGGCTAACACCTTCCCCTGATCCTTTCTTGTTAAGTGCTTGCTGCTCTGAGCTGACAGCCTACCCATGTGGGACTGAAAATAGCTTTCACACAGCACCTGAGGGTGTCCAGGCTCAGAAATGTGAGCCACAAGGGGTGACTCTCAAGGATCCCAAAACTGGGATTAGAAAAATTTCACTGAAATTGGGCCAATTCCCCAGAGCTCAGCAGGGCTGAGCCTCGGCGGTGTTTTTCCTCTTGGTTAGCACAGAAAGGCAGAGGAGTCTCCCAGCACTCATCTCTCATTTACCACTCAGATTCGTTCCCTACCTTTTGTTACAGGAGTGCCTGCAGCTTGGGAGGGTTTCCTCCCAGGGCCATGGCAGAGATGGGATTGCTGTGCCTTTTAGGTCACTTGATGCTTTTGATACTGGCACTCTACAGCAAACAAGATCAGAAGAGCTTATTCCAGCGGGTATGGGACAAGTAGACAGGGGCTGTTCAAAGAAACAGACTGCAGATGCTTCCCTTTATGGTGCAGGATCTTTCCTTAGATGTTCAAAGTGGCATTAAAGGTGGATGAGTTGAAAGCATTATCATTCCTCCACACCTCCTGAATAACTTTGCTATTTTATAGGACATAATTTAGTTTGAATTTCATACAAACATAGAATCATAGAATTGTTAGGAAGGGACCTCAAGGATCAGCCAGTTCCAACCCCCCTGCCATGGGCAGGGACACCTCACACTATATCAGGTTGCTCACAGCCACATCCAGCCTGGCCTTCAAAACCTCCAGGGATGAAGCTTCTACCACCTCCCTGGGCAGCCTGTGCCAGTGTCTCACCACCCTCATGGGGAAGAATTTCTTCCTAACATCCAATCTCAATCTACCCAGTTCTAGAGTTTTTTTTCCTATCTCTCCCTGACACCCTACAAAGTCCCTCCCCAGCTGTCTTGCAGCCCCCTTCAGATACTTGGAAGGCCACAATTAGGTCTCCTTGGAGCCTTCTCTTCTCCAGACTGAACAGCCCCAACTCCCTCAGTCTGCCCTCATAGGGGAGGAGCTCCAGCCCTCTGATCATCCTTGTGGCCTTCTCTGGACACCTTCCACCACCTCCAGATCCTTCTTATAACACTGGGGGCTCCAGAACTGGACACAGCACTCCAGGTGGGGTCTCACCAGAGCAGAGTAGAGGGGGAGAATCACCTCCCTTGACCTGCTGGCCACACTTCTCTTGATGCAGCCCAGGATGTGATTGGCTTTTTGGGCTGCAAGTGCACACTGCTGGCTCCTGTTGAGGTTCTCATCTACCAGCACCCCCAAGTCTTTTCTTCAGGGCTGCTCTCAATTTCTTCCTATTGTTTTCTTTCTCAATCCCTGCTGCTTAGGAGGTCAGAGGAAAGCTACAGCTTGCCTCCTATTCATTCAGTGACTTTTTTCAGATAAGCATCTCTCTCTTAAGACTTCTCCCATTTAACTCCTTACATTGGGCAGACCTTTGCTTCTAAGCATGGAAATAATTCACTCTAAGTGTCTTCCAGAGTCTGCTTCAATTTGGATGAAGTTTTGTACTTCACAGGGCTGAAAATGACTCAAGGGAACGCCACATAGTTGTTTTCCTTTCTGTTAGACATCTTGCATTTCCCAAAGATGTATAACTTCCAATCCGGTGTGTTCTGTGTCAACATACCTAAAAATAAATGCATTAAAAATATCTGTACCAGAGCAGTGCTAGACTAAAGCCAGGCTGCTCCCAAATGAATAAAATAATAAAATCAATACTTCCCTGCAGGTCAGCTTTATCATTTTTAAGCAGGCTGTTATTTCTTTTTTAAACAGGTGTATCTGGCAGAACTCGAAGGCAGAACTGTGTCTTAGCTAAAACAAAAAAGTTCAACAGAAATTTGCCTAACAGTTTGACCTCACAGCAGCTTTTTTTCCTTCTGGGACAGAAAGTTTTTGATTTGCTTCCTATTTGAACATAGTCTTTTAATAGGCCTCTCCTGTTCACAGGATCACAGGCTCACAGGATGTCAGGGGTTGGAAGGGACCCAAAGAGATCACTGAGTCCAACCCCACCGCCAGAGCAGGACCATAGAATCCAGCACAGGTCACACAGGAATGCATCCTGAAGGGTCTGGAAAGCCTCCAGAGAAGGAGACTCCACAACCTCTCTGGGCAGCCTCTTCCAGTGCTCTGTGACCCTTACAGTGAAGAAGTTCCTCCTTGTGTTGAGGTGCAACCTCCTGTGCTGCAGCTGACATCCATTGTTCCCTGTCCTATCCCAGGGTGCAGCAGAGCAGAGCCTGTCCCCTGCCTCCTGACCCTCAGCCCTCAGATATTTAGAAACATTGATTAAATCCCCTCTCACTCTGCTCCTCTCCAGACTGAACAGCCCCAGGGCTCTCAGCCTCTCCTCATAAGGCACTACTCCAGTCCCTTCAGCATCCTCGTAGCCTTCCATGGGACCCTCTCCAGCAGATCCCTGTCCCTCTTGAGCTGGGGAGTTGTTTAAACTGTTGTCTGTTGTTTGTTATGTGCCTTTTTCTTTTCTTCTTTTTCTTCCCCCCCCACCCCCCCCGAGTGGGTTCTGGGTGGGAGGTGAACAGATTCAGTCAACCTTATCCCATGGTGAACCTGGCTCTCACCACCTGCTGTGATTGAAACAAACATTCCCTGGCTTCTTTGGTTTCCTGTGGAGCTAAATTGAAAGGAAAGTGGTAAAAGAGATGTTGCAGAGGTGCTGGGTCTTCAGGGGATTCTTTTGATCTGTAGGGTTCATGCAATGTGTTGCCATGGCTGGTTTCTTCAGGAGGAGGAGGCAGCAGCAGCCAGTTCTTGGTGCAATTGTATTTGCTGAACCCTGCATTGCCTGCAACAGCAATTCTCTTCAACTTCTTCCCCTTAGTCCCCCTTTCTCTGAAAAGACCCTATCAAACACAGGCAGGACCAAGGAAGTCATTCTGCTCCTGTACTCAGCACTGGTTAGGCCACACCTTGAGTGCTTGGTCCCCTCAGTTTAAGGGAGATGTTGAGATGCTGGAAAGTGTCCAGAGAAGGGCAACAAAGCTGGGGAGAGGTCTGGAGCACAGCCCTGTGAGGAGAGGCTGAGGGAGCTGGGGTTGCTTAGCCTGGAGAAGAGAAGGCTCAGGGGAGACCTTATTGCTCTCTCCAACTCCCTGAAGAGAGGTTGTAGCCAGGAGGGGGTTGGTCTCTTCTCCCAGGCAACCAGTGGCAGAACAAGAGGACACAGTCTCAAGCTGCACCAGGGGAAGTTTAGACTAGATGTTAGGAAGAAATTCTTCACAGAAAGAGAGATTGGCCATTGGGATGTGCTGCCCAGGGAGGTGGTGGAGTCATCATCACTGGAAGTGTTTAAAAAGAGACTGGATGAGGCACTTGTTGCCATGCTTTAGTTGATTAGATGTTGTTGGGTGATAGGTTGGACTCAATGACCTTGAAGGTCCTTTCCAACCTGGTTAATTCTGTATTCAGTATTCTGTAAAAGCCACTTGATGCACAGTGCAAAGGTTTAACATTCTGAGGACAGGTACACAGTAGAAGTAGAACATCAGCTGCATGTGGTATTTTTTAGCTAAAACAGGTTGGACTTGATGATCATAGAGTCATAGAATCAATAAAGTTGGAAAAGACCTCAAAGATCATCAGATCCAATCCAAGACCTCATGACTACTAAACCATGGTGCCAAATGCCGTGTCCAATCCCCACTTGAGCACCTCCAGGGATGGTGACTCCACCACCTCCCTGGGCAGCACATTCCAATGGCTAACAACTCTCTCAGTGAAGAACTTTCTCCTCACCTCCAGCCTAAACTTCCCCTGGTGCAACTTGAGACTGTGTCCTCTTGTTCTGGTGCTGGTTACCTGAGAGATGAGACCAACCCCCACCTGGCTACAACCTCCCTTGAGGTAGTTGTAGACACGATGAGGTCTCCCCTGAGCCTCCTCTTCTCCAGGCTAAACAACCCCAGCTCCCTCAGCCTCTCCTCACAGGGCTGTGCTCAAGGCCTCTCCCCAGCCTTGTTGCCCTTCTCTGGACACCTTCAAGTGTCTCGATGTCCTTCTTGAACTGAGGGGCCCAGAACTGGACACAGGACTCAAGGTGTGGCCTAACCAGTGCTGAGTACAGGGCACAATGACCTCCCTGCTCCTGCTGGCCACACTATTCTTGATACATGCCAGGATGCCATTGGCCTTCTTGGCCACCTGGGCACACTGCTGGCTCATGTTCAGCCTACTATCAACCAGTACCTCCAGGTCCCTTTCTGTTTGGCAGCTCTCCAGGCAGGTCACCTGATCATAGAAGGAGAAAAGGTTGGAGAGGCAGGATCTGCCCTTCCTAAATCCATGTTGGCTGATCCCTTGGCCATCCTTCATGTGTGCAGTGATCGCCCCCAAGATGATCTGCTCTTGGAGGTCTTTTCCAACCTGGTTGATTCTGTGAAACAAGGCAAGATTTACACTGTAGAATGCGAGTTTGATGGAATCTTTCCTCTGCCTCTGTAAGCTGGGAGTGATTGCTCTAGGAAAGCAGAGAGAAACCAGTCCAGAATACCCAAAAATGGCACCTTGTGAATTGACCAAGCAAGCTTCAACTCGACTGAATCTGCTTCAGGTTTTCCAGTGAATACCTGCACCCCATGTGCAAAGAGATTAACAATGTGGGAACAGCAGTGTTAGTAATGAGGTCAGATTCTTGATCAATAACTCAGCCTGAGCAGGCATTTAATCTAAAAGAAAGAGGTCATCTCCCATCAGGTCATTTAAAGAGATCGACCAGCAAAGTCCAATCACTGGTTACTAAATATTTAGTCAAGCAGTGACCTTGCTTACTGTTGTTTAATCATACATTATTAGCTAATTCCTCCATTCACCTCCAGCTTGTGAATTCAATTCTGTCCTAATTAATATCATAACTGTTAAAGAAGGAAGACATTACAGTTTCCATGACATTGACTTTGTGGGCCAGGGCCAGCAAAATCAAATCCAAACCCTTCCAGCAAGGCTGAATTTTGCTGTCTTTGTAGCATTCATAGAATCATAGAATCATAGAATTGTCAGGGTTGGAAGGGACCTCAAGGATCAGCCAGTTCCAACCCCCCTGCCATGGGCAGGGACACCTCACAGCACAGCAGGTTGCTCACAGCCACATCCAGCCTGGCCTTCAAAACCTCCAGGGATGAGGCTTCCACCACCTCCCTGGGCAACCTGTGCCACTGTCTCACCACCCTCATGGGGAAGAACTTCTTCCTAATATCCAATCTGAATCTAACCATTTCTAGTTTTTTTCTTTCCATTCCCCCCCAGTCCTATCACTCCCTGACACCCTAAAACATCCCTCCCCAGCTTTCTCGTAGTCCCCTTCAGATACTGGAAGGCCACAAAAAGGTCTCCTTGGAGCCTTCTCTTCTCCAGACTGAACAGCCCCACCTCCCTCAGTCTGTCCTCGTAGCAGAGGTGCTCCAGCCCTCGGATCATCCTCATGGCCCTTCTCTGGACATGCTCCAGCACCTCCAGATCCTTCCTGTAATAGTGGCTCCACAACTGGATGCAGGGCTGCATGTGGAATCTCACCAGAGTGGAATAGAGAGGGGGAATCACCTCCCTGGACCGGCTGGCTATGCTTCTCTTGATGAAGCCCAGGATGTGATTTGCTTTCTGGGCTGCAAGGGCACACTGGCTATGCAGAACACCACCAGTGAGTGCAGATGTGCTGTTTGCCAGGGGTCTGGAGGCTTTTGAGTTAACAGCGGCATGCTGATTGCTGTGGTACTTTCCTGTTACTCTTGATACATTGTTACAGCCTTTAAGATGCAGACACTTCCTACTCTCGCTGCTGTTGGCAGCAAACATTGAATGTGTGTATACATACTCAGCAGACAAAAAGAAACTGCGCTAGCAGCAGTAAGAGCTTCTGCACAGAGCTCTTCCTAACATTCCTAACATAATTTCTCTGATGATGAATAGTCCACAGCTTCACAGCGTGGCAGAACATTGTAACACATCTTTATGCCATGGGCTGGGGGATAGCAAGGAAAGAATAGATCACAGTGTCACAGTGGATCTTCAGAGATCATCAAGTCAAACTCCTCCGCCAAAGCAGCATCACCCAGGGTACTCTGCACAGGAATGCATCCAGGTGGGGTTTGAATGTGGCCAGAGAAGGAGGCTCCACAACCTCTCTGGGCAGCCTGCTCCAGTGCTCCATCACCCTCACTGTAAAGAAGTTTCTCCTCATGTTGTGGTGAAAGGTGGTTGTAGACAGGAGGGGGTTGGTCTCTTCTCCCAGGCAACCAGCACCAGAACAAGGGGACACAGTCTCAAGTTGTGCCAGGGGAGGTTTAGACTCGAGGTGAGGAAAAAGTTCTTCACTGAGCGAGTCATTCGTCATTGGGATGTGCTGCCCAGGGAGGTGGTGGAGTCGCCGTCCCCGGAGGTGTTCAAGGGGAGATTGGACGTGGCACTTGGTGCCATGGTCTAGTTGTGAGGTCTGTTGGAACAGGTTGGACTTGATGATCCTTGGGGTCTCTTCCAACCTTAGTTATACTGTGATACTGTGATACTGTGATACTGTGAAATCTTCTATGTCCTTTTCGAGGTATGCTGAAGCAGAGCATCTCACTACCAAATCTGTCTTCAGTGTTAACAGTGAACAGATTGTCATTTGTAGAAGCTGGTAAAATCCTAGCAGTCATATGTTCACATAGGTTAGTTGTTTGGGTTAGTTGTTTGGGTGGTGTTGGATTGGTTGATGGGTTGGACGCGATGATCTTGAAGGTCTCTTCCAACCTGGTTTATTCTATGTATTCTATTCTGTGTATGCTATGTATAGTGTTTGTGTTAGTGATTTCTTACCTAATATTTGAAAGCTGGGGTGTAAAGGGACCAGTTCCCACAGGGGAGCAGTAAAGCAGCCAGCAGACTGAATAACAACGAGGGAGAAATAGCCTTCAGCTTCAATATCACCTTGCTGTTAGAAGCTGACTCAGTCCTGACTGAACAAAGGTGATTAGGGATAGGGTTACTTTGAGTTTCCCAAACATTGTCTCTGGAAGAAAAACCCCACTGAGAACATCTGTGTGCCCACAGCTGGGGAGGCTGCAAGCCATGCAGTCTGCTTCTGAAAATGGAAAAAATAAACCACCCCAAAACAACCACAACAAAAGCATCTAGACTTGGAATGATTGTACTACACAGGCTCCCAGAGGCTCATAGGAGAGCAGCTCCAGCCCTCTGCTCATCCTCGTGGCCCTTCTCTGGACATGTTCCAGCACCTCCAGATCATTCTTGTAATAGTGGCTCCAGAATTGGACACAGTGCTCCAGGTGGGGTCTCAGCAGAGTGGAGCAGAGGAGGAGAATCCCCTCCCTCACCCTGCTGGCTGCACTCCTCTTCATGCAGCCCAAGATGTGATTGGCTTTCAGAGCACACCATAGCAGGGGAAGCTAGAATAGGGCTGCAGAACATGCTGCTGCACAGAAACCTGAGACTTTGTGTCCCAGATGGTAGAGTTTTATGTGGCATAATGATGCCTCAGACTGACTCAGTAGGTGAAGTGAAAGAATGACAATAGTCCTATTGCCAAATGAATTAAAAAAAGAAGAAGGAGGAGGAAAAAAAGGAAGGCTGACTTGGAAGCTCAAGATCTGGTCCTCACTGTAGCTGAGTAAGTTGCAGACCCACTGGTGTGGTTTGTGAGCTGGTACATAGTGTGGTTAACTGTCCCCTGGATCATTAGGGAGTATCTGTGGGTGGTGATGTGCCTGGTACTGTTACAGTTGGAAGGAGAGCCAGCAATAAACAGACAGATGGGGGGGAAGGGAGACTGAAATACTTAATCAGAGCTGGACTTTTAGACTAGGGGACACAGTCTCAAGCTGTGCCAGAGGAGGTTTAGACTCAAAGTGAGGAGAAAGTTCTTCATGGAGAGAGTCGTTCATCATTGGGATGTGCTGCCCAGGGAGTCACTGTCCCTGGAGGTGTTCAAGGGGAGATTGGACGTGGCACTTGGTGCCATGGTCTAGTTGTGAGGTCTATCGAGACAGGTTGGACTCGATGATCCTTGGGGTCTCTTCCAACCTTAGTTATACTGTGACCCTGTGATACTAAAACTGCACAGATTTTAGGTCAACTAAAAAAAGTGCTTACTTTGTTAACCTCAGAGACCTCAGTTGTCTTTATAACAGCAGGATGCAGGAGGTCTGTCACTTGGTTTTAAGTCCTTGGCTGCAGTTTGCAGAGGTCTCAAGTGAGCTCTAGCAGTGCCAGGTACAGTTGTACTGTTTCCAGCCCCGGCACAAACACATTCACAGCAAAGGAGTGGGGATGTGTGTCCTGTTGTTTTGTAGGGTCACAAAGCGAGTGCTCAGGATGTGTGGGTAGGATGGCAGCCCAATCCTTGCCTTTTTCAGTGATAACAATGGTTAGGATTTTGTTGTTGTTGTTTTTGTTTTGTTTGTTTGTTTGTAACAAAATCAGATTAGTTTCACTGTGACTGGACTGTAACTTGTGTTTGGCACTAACTCACCTAATCTCCTGCTGTTTCATTCCTAAGATAGGTTTAGAAAGAAAAGCTTTCATAGTCAACTCTGGAGCCCCGATTACAAGAAGCATCCTGGAGGTGCTGGAACGTATCCAGAGAAGGTCCATGAGGATGAGCAGAGGGCTGGAGCTGCTCTGCTGTGGAGACAGACTGAGAGAGTTGGGGCTGCTCAGTTTGGAGAAGAGAAGGCTCTGAGGAGACCTAACTGTGGCCTTCCAGTATCTGAAGGGGGCTACAAGAAAGCTGGGGAGGGACTGTTTGGGGTGTGATAGGGCTAGGGGGAATGGAAAAAACTATAAATGGGTAGACTGAGATTGGATATTAGGAAGTTCTTCCCCATGAGGGTGGTGAGACACTGGCACAGGTTGCCCAGGGTGGAAGCCTCATCCCTGGAGGTTTTTCAGGCCAGGCTGGATGTGGCTGTGTGCAACCTGATGTAGTGAGGTGTCCCTGCCCATGGCAGGGGGTTTGGAACTGAATGATCCTTGAGGTTCCTTCCAACCCTAACAATTCTATGAGTTTATGATTCTGTGATGTCCTAGGCCCAAACCCTTTTTTATTCAGCCACTAAAATGGACACATCCTAACTTTTTTGGGCAACCTATCCCAGTGAAGTCACCTTCATACTGAAAAAATGTTTCCTGATGTTTAAGCATTTGTGTCTGTGGTGAGACACAGCCTGTGTTTCAGTTTGTGCCCATTGCTTCTTATCCTTTCACTGGGCACCACTGAGAAGAGCCTTGCGCTACCTTCTTTACACCTTTTAGATGCACCCTCCAAGTATATAAATACCTCTTCAAGTATTTATATGCTTTGAGATTTCCCCCTGAGCTTTCTCTTCCCCAGTTTGAAGTGTCCAAGCTCTCTCAGCCTTTTCTCACAGGAGTGATGTTCCAGTTCCTTCATCATCTCCGTGGCCTTTGGCTGGACTTTCTCCATTATGTGCATGTCTCGCTTGTACTGGGGAGCCTGGAATGGAACCCAGGGTAGCCTCACCAGTGCTGAGCAGAGAAGAGTCTTGTGGCTACTTCACAAAATGTTGTAGATTTTAATGTTTCTCTTCACAAAGATGATGTGCTTGTGAAAAATCACCATTATAACTGGATGGTGCAGAAGCCTGGCGTGAGACCCAAGCCATCCAATTCAGCTCATGCATTTCCAGCAGAGATGCATCTCTTCCAGATAATTTATGATGAAATGATGATTAAATTATATTTAAATTACAATGAAAATGCCACACCACAAAAAATATAAAATAATAAATGCTGCTTATGCGCCTTTAAGTGTGGAGTTTCATTTTCAAGTGGTTTCTCCTCTAGTGTCATTTGCAGTGATGTCAGCATGTCCAGCTTTCCTTCCCAAAGGCCAGGATCTGATAATGCTTGTACTAGATTAGTGACAGGGGTGAGATTCATCAAGGACAAGTGCAGAGTCCTGCATCTGGGAAGGAAGAATCAACTGAGCCAGTACAGGCTGGGAGGGGACCTGCTGGAGAGCAGCCCTGTGGAGAAGGACCTGGGAGTGCTGGTGGACAACAAGTTCTGCATGGGACAGCAATGTGCCCTGGGGGCCAAGAAGGCCAATGGGATCCTGGGCTGCATTCAGAGCAGTGTGTCCAGCAGATCCAGGGTGGTTCTCTTCCCCCTCTACTTGGCCCTGTTGAGACCTCTCCTGGAATATTGCATCCAGTTCTGGGCTCATCAGTTGAGGAGGGACAGGGATCTGCTGGAGAGACTCCAACAGAAGGCTACCAGGATGCTGAAGGGACTGGAGCACTGCCTGATGAGGAGAGGTTGAGTGCCCTGGGGCTGTTTGGTCTGGAGAAGAGTAAACTGAGAGGGGATTTAATAAATGTTTGTAAATATGTGAGAGCTGGGTGTCAAGAGGCTCTGCTCACTTGCACCTGTGACAGGACAAGGCACAATGGATTTAAGCTACAGCACAGGAGGTTCCACTTCAACATGTGGAGGAGCTTTCTAGCTGACTAATTGCACACTGCAAAGAACAAAGCAATCACATTCCATGTGTGCCAAGAACAACAGCCTCACGTTGGCACCCTTGGGTTGGAACATGCTGCAGCAGCCGCCTTCTTGACATGCTGGCACCTCTCATTGGGAAGAGATTTTAGCTTAGAGATGTGGTTGGGTTTTGTTGGTCAAAGGATTGATAAGAAAGAGAATTTAAGCAGCTACTCTCAGCAGTACTGGAGCCTGGGGATTTAGGGCTTCTCTGGGGAGTTTGGTTAGGGAATTCAGCTAGGGCTTCAGTTGAGGGATGCTGCCAGGGACATGCTTGGGACTTCTATTTCTGTTAGCTGCTTCATCTGTTAAGGGCTTCCAGGACTTCTGTTGTTAAGGACACTCTGAGACTCTGTGGTATTGTGGATTCTACAACACAGCAATCAAGGACTTCTGAGAGGACTTCTGAGATTCTCTGCATTTCTGGAATCTCATTGCTAGAGCAGCAGTGGGGTTCAGGCACCATTCCTCACCCAATGGCACCTCATTGTACTACGACTGCATTCAGCTGCCCTGGACCAGGGGAGCAATACTGACTCACTACTTCTCAACAAGATAACCTTTTGGTTTCCAAGTCCCTGTATTCAAGAAATGTGAATCTTAGCATGCCTGATATGGGGAATACAGAAAGCTCTAAACCTTATTACTGTTCTTTACCTCCATCTGAGGCTTTCTCTTTTACTATAGTAATAGTGCTTGACCTCAAACATTGAGAATTTAGGAAGAAAAAAAGACTAGTCCCTCTGTGAGACGCACAGCTGTTCTCCATGATAGCTTGTATTTAAGTTGCATTTCTTTCTCTGGCACAGGTAATATAAAGTTTCCATTTCTGGATAATTGGACCAAATGTAGGGAATGGAAAACTGCATGAATTGTCTCAGTTAAAGGAGGAAAAGTCCATAGCTGAAGCTGCTTTATTTTGGATGGAGGCCAAGCTGAAGGTGAATGGCACTGGGGCCTCTGCATAGCCGTTTCAACACATTGGAGGTGTTCAAAAAGGGACTGGACATGGCACTTGAAGCCGTGGTTTAGTAGCCATGAGGTCTTGGGTGACAGGTTGGACTTGATGATCTTTGAGGTCTTTTCCACCCTTATTGATTGAATGATTCTATGATTCTATGAATGAAGGAGAACTTTGTAAGTCAGGAGGATCAAGGCTCTCTTCCTTTCCTTGCTTCCTCTTTCCTACTCTGTGCTGTAACTTGATGGTTAACTAACTGAGCCAAATTCTCCTTCGCTGTAGGTAGGAGGGAAAGGCATTTTCTTGCTCTGGCTTTGTAAACATTGCTGTGGATGACTTTGACTTTTACACAGTCCTTCCACATCAGCCCACTTAGTTTTGGACCTCTTGGACTGTTTCATTTAGTATACTGATTTTTTTCCTGAGCTTGTAATTTTAGCAAGGAAAACAAAAATACAACCCCCCCCACCACCAAATAAAACCTCCCAACAAACAGAAAACACCCCAACCCAACCCAACAAAAACCCAACAGAACCCCCCCAAAACAAACCTAACCAACCCAACCCAACCCAAACAAACAGACAAAAAACCCCACTCCAAACAAACCAACCAAAACCCACCCAACAACCAAACCCCTCCCCCCAAAAAAAACCCGACAACAACCCCCCCAACACCAAATTTGATTTGATAAAGCATAAAAAGTGTGGCTTGGTTGCCTCTCTCTTGCAATCAGACAGCCCTCTGGAAAATCAGTTATTTGCACAGCCCTCATAGCAGCAAACAAATCCTCTCTTCTGAAGAGACATTGCTGAAGAGCCCTGCACTGAAAGCTGTCTCAGTTGTCTGGCTGACACTGTCACTCGAATCTCTGACCTGAGACAAGCAAAGTCTGGACTGAATGCCTGATCTTCTCAGTACTGTGCTGGCCATATGCAGTGCAAACAGATGCGTGCCACGAGAGGGAATTGAAATGATGTTTACATAGCAGGGTAAGCCTTTTAGACAACACATGGTCAAGACTTGATCCTGAACTCTCAGTGGTTTTACAAAGGGAGTCTTACCCAGACAAGTAATGCAGGTGTTGAGTCTTACATGGAGCTGCTCCATCACAGAATCACAGAATTTCAGGGGCTGGAAGGGACCTTGAAAGCTCATCCAGTCCAACCCCCCTGCCAGAGCAGGAGCACCTGCAGCAGATCACACAGGAAGCAAGGGAGTTTTTAGTATCTCCAGAGAGGGAGACTCCACAACCCCCCTGGGCAGCCTGTGCCAGTGCTCTGTCATCCTCATAGGGAAAAAATACTTTCTCATATTTATGTGAAACTTCCTGTGCCTCAGCTTCCCCCACTGCCCCTTGTGCTGGGCATCACCCAGCAGAGCCTGGCTCCAGCCTCTCGGGACTCACCCTTTACATCAGCTCAGAGCTGAGCTATACAGAGGGCCATTGCTGGTTCTCATAAATCTTAACAGCTTGCTGGGTGTTACTTAGTTCTGCTTTTTAAAAGACCTTGTAACACTATGCAGACAATTTTCAACTCCAGATCTCATCTTCTATCTTTTGAAAATCGTTGTGCTGCCTTTATAGCGACAGAGGTCTAGCAGGGAACGGCGACACTGCATCACTCTGCCCAGTAATGGAGCAAAAGAAAGGGAATTGTCTGTAATTTGTTTCTCCATCCAGACAAGTCAAGCTAAGTTATGATGAGGCTGGTGCAGCAGTCATGATCACCTACCGTTTTATAGCAGATATGACTGCTTTTATGAAGCCTATAACATTTTTAACAGTGCTGTTGTGATGATCATCGCTCTTGTCTCAGCAGAAAAATATTACTACAGTCGAGTCAGTTTGGCTTGCAAGCAGTGCTTGCTGCTGGCAGGCTGTGAGAAGAAATGTCACAAAGGACAGCTGGCTGAACATGAGCTAGCAGTGTGCCCAGGTGGCCAAGAAGGTCAATGGCATCCTGGCCTGTATCAGAAATAATGTGGCCAGCAGGAACAGGGAAGTCATTGTGCCCCTGTACCCATCACTGCTTGGGCCACACCTCGAGTACTGTGCCCAGTTCTGGGCTCCTCAATCTAAGAAGGACATTGAGACTCTTGAATGTGTCCAGAGAAGGGCAATGAGGCTGGGGAGAGGTCTGTGGCACAGCCCTGTGAGGAGGGGCTGAGGGAGCTGGGGTCATTTAGCCTGGAGAAGAAGATGCTCAGGGAAGACCTTATTGCTCTCTACAACTACCTGAAGGGAGGTTGTAGCCAGGGGGGGTTGGTCTCTTTTCCCAGGCAACCAGTGACAGAACAAGAGGACACAGTCTCAAGCTGTGCCAGGGGAAGTTTAGGCTGGAGGTGAGGAGAAAGTTCTTCACAGAAAGAGTAATTGGCCATTGGAATGTGCTGACCAGGGAGGTGGGGGAGTCACTGTCCCTGGAGGTGTTCAAAAAAGGATTGGATGTGGCACTTGGAACCATGGTTTAGTTGTCCTGAGGTGTTAGGTCTAAGGTAATATGTTGGACTTGATAACCCCTGAGGTCTTCTCCATCCTGGCTGATTCTATGAGTCTGTGACTCTTGGTCCTGACTCAGATGCTTGCAGGGCACAAGAAGGAGCAGGGACACTGGTCACTCTGTCCAACCCTTCGATGCATTATTCAAGGCTTTTTTTTCTTTCCCTGTAGGCAGGGTGATGAACGCTTCTGCCACATTCCAGAGAGACAGCAACCTGCTACTTAGTGTGATCCTTCAGCTGCTGTTATTCACACAGTAGCTGGGTGAAGGGCACAAGCATGGCTAAAAATAAAGACTGAAAGAAAGGGCTGGCTACTTTCATTGATCATTCTGAATTCTTCAAGGTGCTGCTTTGCAGTGTCACGCAAGAGTCAACATAGTGCTGATTACAGCAGATCCATATCAGAAAGAAAAGGGAGGTGGTAAGTGCAGGAAGAGGGGGGCAGGCAGTCCATCCCCCATTCTTCCAGCTCCTTGCCACTTGGTTCTTCAAGTCCCTCAACAGATGAGTGATCTTCACCACTGCAAGAAGAGGAAAGATAAGCTCAATCTCCTTCTCCAGTCCTTGGATATTCCTTATGTCATCTGGCTTTCTCCCTTCTTATTTCCTTCCATTTACTTTGATGTTACATTGAAACTTTAGAATGGCAGTCAGTGAACTGACACTGGCTGAAAAAGATTCCCATGTCCCTCATTCCTTTTTCTGCAGCGTGTCCTCCACCGTTTACCTTCCCACCATCTGCCTGCTTCTGGCCTGATGTCAGGACTCCTATTAGAGTCCATTGTGTAGGCTGACAATTGTTCTGGTGTTTTGTCCCCTGGAGGAATTTTTAGATGCCTCTTTCTTTTCTCAGCAGAGTGTTGATTAGCCTAATAAAGGATATTAATTTTGAAAGACTGGGAAAAAACCAGAGAAACTCTCTGAAGCCTGATGGAGGTGAAAGTGTGTGTTCTGGGGGCAGGTGAATAGGAAACTCTACCATGCTTTTGTCTTGCCCTTCAGCTTCTGAAAGTGAGTTCTGGGAAATGCACCTGGTTTTACTCTTTGCTACTCCTACTCTTTTTTATGACAGTGGCTTGGAAATGGGTATTTAGACAGACAGAACTCCAGCCTACAAATAAAAGCACTAGGTTTTGCACAGCTAGAGGAAACTGTTTAGCAGAGCAGTCCAGTTTAGCATACCTGAGTGTAGGTTTTGGGGAAGTAACCTGAAGTTGCAAGCAGTTCCTATAGGCAAAAGTGCCCAAGGAATGAGTACTTCTTATTCTAGGGTCATACAGCTGGCAGGAGAAGCCCCAGAGACAGACTCCAAGTTTGGTGGGTTTTGCTGACTGGATGACCTTTGGAGGTCCCTTCCGTCCTGGACCAATCTATGAGTCTACGATTTTTGATGTGAAATGGGATTGCCACTAGCTGGATGGATGTACAGGGAGTTCAAAATCTCCTGGAGACAGACTCTTGCAATCTTTTTCCCTGTCTGGTCTTGCAGTAGGAATTAAGGCGTGGAGCTATTTGTAGTGATTTGCTTTTTAAACAGTGGTGTGTGTGTAGAAGTGAGTGCCAGCACATCTCTGCACATGGACTAAAAGAGGTTTTGAAAGAGTTTTTAAACCAGAGGTGGCAACATCAGCTACTTCTCTGAACTCTTCTACTCACAGCAGATGAGACTTAAAGAGCTAATAGACACTGTGGACAGAACGAGAAGAAAGCTTTTGGGTTTGGTCAGTGTTTTCCTTATTACCAAAATAAGCTCTGACCTCCAGGCCTGAGTTTGAAGTAACAACTGCTGCATGAGCTCAGTAGCAGTGTCCAAGTAATTCATTTTAATGTGCTGTAGGATACTTGGTGCCCTTAAAAAACCCCAACCAAAATTTCATTTCATTCTCTTTGATGCTTTGGGTTTGAGGTTACCATCTTATGATGGTATACAGGGGTTTGAAATTTACTGAAGGCCCTCTGTATGCATGAGTCTATGCAAAAGACTTTTACAGGGCTCAAAATGTCCTGGTTATGACAGCTTTAGCTGCAATTAAAACACAATGGTCCATTTAAAGTTGAAGAGGCTATGTACATTTATCTAATGTGTTCCACTATAAGGTTACTGCCTAATGATTTAATGAACAGAAGCTGTCCTGGAGGGTAGAATTTGCTGGGGTTTATGATATGAGAGGTTTGCTTTCTTTTTCCAGTCACATAGAAATATTCTGCAATACACTGTGGATGTGGTTACATAAAATGCATGTAAGTATATGTGGCAGCACCACCAAATTGTGAGCAGGGACCACCACCACCACAGGGAGGAAAAAAATGGCCTTGTGTTGAGCCAAGTGCATTGTGTTTGCCTGCAGCAGAAATAGTGTGGCCAGAAGGAGCAGGGAAGTCATTCTGCCCCTGTACTCAGCACTGGTTGGGCCACACCTTGAGTCCTGTGTCCAGTTCTGGGCTCAGCAATTTAAGAAGGACATTGAGACACTTGAACAAGTCCAGAGAAGGGCAACAAAACTGGGGAGAGGTCTGGAGCACAGCCCTATGAGGAGAGGCTGAGGGAGCTGGGGTTGCTTAGCCTAGAGAAGAGGAGGCTCAGGGGAGACCTCATTGCCCTCTACAACTACCTGAAAGGTGGTTGTAGACAGGAAGGGGTTGGTCACTTCTCCCAGGCAACCAGTGGCAGAATAAGAGGATACAGTCTGAAGCTGTGCAAGAGGAAGTTTAGGCTGGAGATGAGGAGAAAGTTCTTCACAGAAAGAGTAATTTGCCATTGGGATGTGCTGCCCAGGGAGGTGGTGGAGTCCCCATCCCTGGGGCTATTCAAAAAAGGATTGGATGTGGCACTTGGAGCCATGGTTTAGTTGTCATGAGGTGTTAGGTATTAGGTCATAGGACTTGATGGTCTCTGAGGTCTTTTCCAATCTGTCTGATTCTATGATTCTAAGTGGCCAAGACCTGCAGGGCCAGTGGCTATTTATTGAGAGGTATGTGAATGTTATAGTTCCCACTTTCCCACAGCCCACCCCCACTAAACCCACTGGTTTATCTTCATTTTAACAGGTGTCCTCCTCTGTTGCCTTCTGTGGTGGGTTGAAATTACCCCCCAATATAAAATTGCCACACTAGCTCAGATGGAAGCAAATGAAGCTCTATTTACAAGCAAAACTACCATCTAAAATATGGAGTGCAATGAATATCTACAAAATAGACAGTATTTACGTGTATTTACAATTTATAAACAACACAAGAACCTCCATGGACAAAGCCGGTGAGTTACCAACAGCTTCCTCCTCTTCCTCCCCCTTCCCCCCTGTACATGAGAAGAAAGAAGAAAAGCAGCAAGTGGCTTGTTAGTACTTAGGCACAACAAACACACACAGCTAAGGTCAGCAAGCCAGCAGAAGCAACCAGCTAGTATCTGCTAGAGTGAAGAAACCAGAAAGAAAGAGTTAATTTATACAACTGTGACCATTAACCTTATCACAGAATCAACCAGGTTGGAAAAGACCTCAGAGATCAAGTCCAACCTGTTACCTAATACCTAACACTTCAGGACAACTAAACAATGGCTCCAAGGGCCACATCCAGTCCTTTTCTGAACATCTCCAGGGATGGTGACTCCACCACCTCCCTGGGCAGCACATCCCAATGGCCAATTACTCTTTCTGTGAAGAACTTTCTCCTCAGCCCAAGCCTAAACCTCCCCTGGTGCAGCTTGAGACTTTGTCCCCTTCTTCTGGTGCTGGTTGCCTGGGAGAAGAGACCAACCCCCACCTGCCTACAACCTCCTTTCAGGTAGTTGTAGACAGTAATAAGGTCTCCCCTGAGCCTCCTCTTCTCTAGGCTAAACACCCCCAGCTCACACATACATAGAGATTGAAGCTATAGATTTAACACTCAAGTGCATGTCTCTAGGAAACTCTTCAGTACTCTCACCTCTGGTTGGTTTTACTGGCAGTCTGTATCAGCAACATCTGGCCCCTAACTGGCTTTTGTGTGGGTTTTCCTAAGCTTTCAATATATGGCCTTGGAAAGGCTGTTGTTCTCTCTGTTAAATTAACCTGCTTGACACAAAGACTCACATCTGACACAGATCCAGGATGGAAAAAAAAGAGAAGAAGAAGCTGTATCCAAATTGTGAGCCATATGAGTAAATGTTGTAGCATGGAGGGGCTGGCACACCAAGGTTTGCAGAGCCTTGTGGAAGCTGGAGGTGAGCAGGGGTTCTGGCTTCTAGCCCAACAGATTTATGGATGCCTCTGTGACCACAGGCAGCTAGTTAAATCTCTCTGCCCCTTGCCTGGTATGATAGGAAAGCTGGATGAAAGACAAGACCTAGATACCAGATGCTGTCTCTGAATGGAATTTTCCTGGGAGGAGTAAATGCAAACAACTGTGCTTCTACTAAAGGTCTTGTGCACTCCTACCAGAACATTTGCAAGTGAAATATGGGGCCAGCAGATACAGCTTGTAATTATTTAATGTGCTGCCATTGGAAGAAATGTTTTGATCTGGGAAATATAATGCTGGTGCTAGGCAGCTTTTTCTCCTTTATGGGAGGGCTGCTCAGAGTTGGTTCAACAAGGAGGGATGTGCAGAAGCTATTTGTGAGGCTCATAAAAATTCCTGTCTTTGTCTCTGAACTGGATGACATGACTTGACTTCTCTAGAGGAAGAGATGGAGGTGCTGAAGAGCAGCCAGGCAGAAAGGGACCTGGGGGTACTGGTTGACAGTAGCACAATATGAGCCAGCACTATGCCCAGGTGGCCAAGAAAGCCAATGGCATCCTGGCCTGCATCAGGCATAGTGTGGCCAGCAGGAGCAGGGAAGTTATTGTGCTCCTGGACTCAGCACTGGTTAGGCCACACCTTGAGTACTGTGTCCAGTTCTGGGCCCCTCAATTTAGGAAAGATCTTGAGATGCTGGAATATGTCCCGAGAAGGGCAACAAAGCTGGGGAGGAGTCTCAAGAACAGCCCTATGAGGAGAGGCTGAGGGAGTTGGGGTTGCTTAGCCTGGAGGAGGCTCAGGGGAGACCTTATTGCTGTCTACAACTACCTGAAGGGAGGTTGTAGCCAGGTGGGGGTTGGTCTCTTCTCCCAGGCAACCAGCACCAGAACAGAGGACACAGTCTCAAGCTGTGCCAGGGGAAGTTTAGGCTGGAGGTGAGGAGAAAGGTCTTCCCAGCCAGAGTAATTGGCCACTTGAATGTGCTGCCCAGGGAGGTGGTGGAGTCAGCACCCCTAGAGGTGTTAAAAAAAGGATTGGATGTGGCACTTGGTGCCATGGTTTAGTTGTCAGGAGTTAGGTATTAGGTAATAGGCTGGACTGTCTCTATTGACATGATCCCTGTGTCTGAGGTCTTTTCCAGTCTGGCTGATTCTATGGTTCTATGATGCTCTGTCTAGGATTCTCTTTCTGGTGACCATGCCACGTGAAGGGAGAGCAGGGGTGGGAAGACTCAGCGATGCAATAAAGGTGGTAGAGCACAACTGCCCTCCTGAACGAGGAAAGATCCTGTGGGAAACACTTTTTATGTGGGAATGTTACATCCTTCCAGCAATCCCAGTGCTGAGGAGCCACATTTGTGCACCACCAGAGTTCCTCAGATGTGCAGCTAGAAACATGAACCGATTGTGGCTCTGTAGCCAGATGCACATTCTCTTCACCAGGCACTCACACATCCAGTATGGGTGCCCTGTTTTCAGCACCTCTAGGGATTTTTATTGTTTCCAGGAGTTGTTGTGATAGATGGAAAGACATATTAAAGAGAAAGAAATTGGAGAGAGGTTGGAAAACATACTCTGAAACATACTCTGAGGGATGGGAAAGAAGCATTGCCTTTGTGCAGAAAGGGATTCAGAAGGGAAGGGAAGGGAAGGGAAGGGAAGGGAAGGGAAGGGAAGGGAAGGGAAGGGAAGGGAAGGGAAGGGAAGGGAAGGGAAGGGAAGGGAAGGGAAGGGAAGGGAAGGGAAGGGAAGGGAAGGGAAGGGAAGGGAAGGGAAGGGAAGGGAAGGGAAGGGAAGGGAAGGGAAGGGAAGGGAAGGGAAGGGAAGGGAAGGGAAGGGAAGGGAAGGGAAGGGAAGGGAAGGGAAGGGAAGGGAAGGGAAGGGAAGGGAAGGGAAGGGAAGGGAAGGGAAGGGAAGGGAAGGGAAGGGAAGGGAAGGGGAGGGAAGGGGAGGGGAGGGAAGGGGAGGGAAGGGGAGGGAAGGGGAGGGGAGGGAAGGGGAGGGAAGGGGAGGGAAGGGGAGGGAAGGGGAGGGAAGGGAAGGGGAGGGGAGGGAAGGGGAGGGAAGGGAAGGGAAGGGAAGGGAAGGGAAAGGGAGGGAAGAGGTTGATATTGAGTATAAGTTTTATTTGGACCTCTTGTGGGCTTACCTCCCTCTTCCTCCTTTAGGCATTGTCATGGTGTAGTAAAGCTTGACACAGCGGGAAGGGAATTGTGGCACAGTCAAGGCTGTGCAACAGAGAATGGTCAGCCCTACAGGGAAGAATATTGAAAGGAACTCTTTCCATGCAGAAGCTGAGATCCCTCAAGCATTTGTGTGGATAAGGTGAGATCACCACTCTGGAAATACAAAGAGAGGTTCTGATTTTTTGTAGCACAGGCAGCAAGGGAACCCTCTTGAGGACAAGCTTTCACCTATTTCTGGAGCAGGATCGGTATTCCTGATGCAGCTCCCCCACAACGCTGTTGAAAACACGTGTGGGGTTTGTTCCCCACTTTTCTTTCTCTGACTGACAGGAAGTGGGTTTTTTGGTTGTAGAAATGGAATTTGCAGGGAGAAATTGACAGAAGAATCCTGTCTTTCTTTACACACCTCCCAGGCTTTGATCTCAGTTGGATGTCTCTCCCTGTATTGTTTTATGGGAAAAGCAAGCATCAATACCTGAAGTGAGAGATCTAGTCTTTATAAACATACTGTCTTTGATTAGGTGGTTGAAAGGATATATAATGGATTGGATGCTGATGTATTTAAACAACAGGGAATAGATATTCTCAGGGAGTCTCCTATTTCAAAACAACCTAAAATGTTTCTGAAACACAGCTTCTTTAACTTCCTGCCTCACAGCAGGTTGTCTTAGGCTGCTTCCCGATGCTTCACATGCCACAGTCAAAATTCTCCCCATGCTCCAAGCAAGCATGACAATTTCTTTAACAGTAACCATGAACAGCTAAACCCCACAAATTGTCAGTAGTGAAGAGTCCTTCATAATCACTTCACGTGTTAAACAGCAGTGTGAGCAGAACAGTGAAGGAATGACCAAGCCAGCCAAGTGGATGAAGAATTAGATGGAATATTACTCGGGTCTTGGATGGAAATATTTGTGTTGAATGTGTAGGATGAAAGGTGCAGTCATTGTAGCACTTTGTAATGGAAGGATGACATCACTATAACTACCTACAAAACATATGGTAACAACAAGACAAGGGTAGAGTCTTGCCTCTTGGGAAAGAACAACCCCAGGTATCAGTATAGGCTGGGGAGTCACCTGCTGGAGAGCAGTGAAGGGGAAAAGGACCTGGGGGTCCTAGTAGATGAAAGGTTGACCATGAGCCAGCAATGTGCTCTTGTGGCCAAGAAGGCCAATGGCATCCTGGGGTGGAATAGAAAGGCTGTGGTTAGTAGGTTGAGAGAGGTTCTCCTGCCCCTCTACACTGCCCTGCTGAGGCTGCATCTGGAATATTGTGTCCAGTTCTGGGCCCCTCGGTTCAAGAACCTCAGGGAACTGCTTGAAAGAGTCCAGCACAGAGCCACAAAAATGATTAAGGGAGTAGAACATCTTCCTTACAAGGAGAAACTGAGGGAGCTGAGGGCTCTTTAGCTTGGAGAGGAGGAGCCTGAGGGTGACCTCATTCATGTTGATAAAGATGTAAACATTGAGTGCCAAGGTGGTGGAGCCAGGCTCTGCTGGGTGATGCCCAGTGACAGCACAAGGGGCAATGGTGGAAGTTCAGGCATAGGAAGTTTCATGGAGCATTTTTTCCCTGTGAGGGTGCCAAAACACTAGCACAGGCTGCCTAGGGGGGTTGTGGAGTCTCCCTCTCTGAAGATAGTCAAAACTCACCTGGATGTGTTCCTGTGTGATCTGCTCTAGGTGATCCTGCTCTGGCAGGGGCTGTGGACTGGATGATCTTTTGAGGTCCCTTCCAGCCCCTCTCATTCTGTGAGTCTGTGAAATGATTAACATGCCTGCCCACCTATTCCTCAGAGCAAATAAGCAACCTGAGCAGTTATATAGCAGCAGACATCCCATTTGGCAGCAGTTCCTGAAAGAACTGAGAGTGATGCTTCAAACCCACCAGTGTCTTCACAGGCTTGCCCACAGCCGTGTCTCACACACATGTCTATGTATGCAGACTCACAGAGAGCACCTACTTGGCTGAACATCCCCAGCTGTTTACAGCAGAAGCTGTGGGGATGGTGCAGCAGAGCTGCTGGCACACAGCCTCTCCCTAACAACCTGGCTACCCTCAAAACATTCTTGTAAATCACCTGCAGTGTGTATTGTGCATATTTTGCTCTGCTTGAGCTGGCTGATAGGACATGCAGCTCCCCACATGATTGCTCTGCCAGAGGACTCCATTAGCTGCAGGATGCTGCAGAGAGAGGGAATGAGCTGAGACCACAGGGTAGGATTTTGTTGCTGTAAATCCTGAGGTCCAGCATTGAGTCACTGTGCTGCCTATTTCTGACACAGGAGTGGAACCCTGCATTTCTAAAGCTGAAAGCATGGCTATTCAAGATCCTGTCACATGTCACAGAGTGGA
Organism: Dryobates pubescens; assembly: GCF_014839835.1. Taxonomy (NCBI): domain Eukaryota; kingdom Metazoa; phylum Chordata; class Aves; order Piciformes; family Picidae; genus Dryobates; species Dryobates pubescens. The sequence goes on from NC_071615.1 coordinate 47,677,948, forward strand.
GACTCTGTGTCTCCATGTGGAGTACTTCTAGCCAGCCATGGTGAAGTGTGCCCAATCCTTGTGCTAGTATCCTGCAATAGGGCCAGACAAAATGCCTCTACAGAAACATTGCTAGAATGTTCAATGAAAAACATGCCTTGAGGATGGTACAGAAAGGGCATAAAAACTCATAGACTCACAGAGTTGTTAGGCTTGGAAGGAACCTCAAGGATTAGCCATGGGCAGGGACACCTCACACTGCATCATGCTGCTCACAGCCACATCCAGCCTGGCCTTCAAAACCTCCAGGGATGAGGCTTCCACCACCTCCCTGGGCAACCTGTGCCAGGCTCTCACCACCCTCTTAGGGGAGAACTTCTTCCTAGCATCCAATCTGAATCTACCCATTTCTAGTTTTGCACCATTCCCCCCAGTCCTATCACTCCCTGACACCCCAGCTTTCTTCAGCCCTCTTCAGATAATGGACAACTGTCAGTCAAAATGGCCAAGGAGAACTGTTTTCCTTCCCTTTCCCTTTTCTTTTTTCCTTTTCCTTTTGCTTTCCCTTTCCCTCTTTCTTTATTTGTTTTCTGTTTCATTTTCTTTTGTGTGTGTGTGTGGATGGATATAAAACACACAGAGAAAGGGGCAATGAGAATTTGGGTGTTAGCAGATTGTAGCTTGTGCCTTGGGGGTGAGGATTGTGAACATGCTGCAGAAGGTGATGGGAAGTCACAGAAGGGTGATGACTAGAATAACCTACCCTGAGCTTCTGACTCAGGAAGTTTGGCAGAAGTGGAAGGTGCTATGCCCCTGGGAAATGATCAAAATCTTTAGCAGTTGAAGCAATAATATTACAAGAGGCAGTTCAGGAAAATAAAGATTTCTTCCTCTGCTAGGAATTTTCCTTTTACTATGTTGATGTTTCTTGGTTAGGTTTTGTTGTTGCTTTTTTTTTTTTTTTGTTTGCTTGGGTTTTTTGTTTATTTTTTTCCCATTTGTTTGTTTTTTTTCATAATTAAAATGGGAAGAGTTTTAGACCTACACCCAGCCCACCCCTGATACCTCATATTTATTGTATACAAGCATGATGTGTAACAGAGCATATATTATGTACATACATACACACAAACATAACTTCTCCCACAGAACATGAGGTGCCTGCATCTGCTGAGGAGAAATACATTCTTATCATTTCCAAACCTGGGAGTGGAAGTGAGGTTTGGCAGGATGTTAATGGCAGTGAGGAGCTGCAGAAGCCATCCATATCTCTAGTTATGGACAGACTTAATAGAAATATCATCCTTGTACCAGGGTGCCAGGAGATATTGTTCTCTACAGGGGTTCAGCAGGGTCATAGAATCACAGAATTGTTAGGGTTGGAAGGGAGCTCGAGGACCTTCTGGTAATAGGGGCTCCAGGCCTGGACACAGTACTCCAGGTGAGGTCTCCCCAGAGCAGAGCAAAGTGGCAGAATCACCTCTCTGGATCTGCTGGCAATGCTGCTTTGGATGCAGCCCAGGCTGTGATTTGCCTTCTGTGCTGCAAGCTCACCCTGCCTGCTCCTGTCCAGCTTCTCATCCATCAGCACCCCCAAGTCCTTATCCTCAGGGCTGCTTTCTCTCACCTCCTTTCCCCAGTATGTATTGACAGTGAGGATTGTTCCAGCCCAGGTGCAGAATCCTCTCAGCCTCCTCATTTTCAAACTAAGCAACCTCAGCTCCCTCAGTTGCTCTTCATCAAATCACCTCAGTCTCAGTTATTTCTTAGTATTAAAGGGGAAGCTAAACTTTGGCATTTTTCTATTGTAGCACAGAAATCTGAATAATTCAATTCCTTTAAAAAAACTGTATCTAGCAGTCAGGGTGCTGGCTGGGCTGGCTGGGATCTCACATCTACCAGAACAAGAGGACACAGTCTCAGGCTGCGCCAGGGGAGGTTTAGGCTGGAGGTTAGGAAGAAGTTCTACACAGAGAGAGTGACTGGCCATTGGAATGGGCTGCCCAGGGAGGTGGTGGAGTCACCATCCCTGGAGGTGTTCAGGAGGAGACTTGATGGGGTGCTTGGTGCCATGGGTTAGTTGTTTAGGTGGGTTGGATTGGCTGATGGGTTGGACATGATGATCTTGAAGGTCTCTTCCAACCTGGTCCTATTCTATTCTATTCTATTCTATTCTATTCTATTCTATTCTATTCTATTCTATTCTATTCCATTCCATTCCATCCTATTCTATCCTATCCTATTCCATTCTATCTAACCAATGACCCAAACTAACCTCAGTGAGCTTGTGAAATCTTGTTAGATCACAATCCAAGATAACAAGAAAACAGGAAGGGCAAGTTCAAAAGGTCAGCTCCTCCTTTTGGGGTCAGGCTCAGCATAAAAGCTTACCTCTGCTAGTCCTCTTGTAGCTCTGATACCTTTGAAAGCAACGTTGGTGGAGGGAAACCGCTGCCTGAAGAGATCTTTCTTTTCTTACCCCCCAGCTGGGCTGGAGTTCATACTAATTCTGGTCTGAGAGAAGTTATTCTGAAGATCTCATAAGGACTATGCTGGCTGGCTGCCACCTCCTGTGGCTGTTAAGCTGAGCTCTGCAATTTGTTTCTTTATCTTAGGCTGCACGCGCTCCAGCTTTTCCTGAGCTATTGTTGCGGGTTTGCATACATTAATATATCCTGGCCTCAGGACCACGAACACACAATGCTATGGTATAAGGTTTTGTCTTGTTGAATACTCCATAATTCAGCAGGTAGTGAATTTCAAAGGCAGTACATCATGTCGTGCCTCGGCAGACTGAATACTTCCTTCAGAGTTATAAGCGAACAGCGCTCTGATGTCACGTCGATGCTGAAATATCTCTTGGATTCAGGCCTCGATCATCTCAGGCCTTTAAGTCATCTCAGTGAAGCTTTGTGCAAAAAAAAAAAGAGAAAAGAAAGGAAAGAGGAATGGTGTAATTGCACTTGGTGCTTTACTGCTTGTGAGAGGGCATTCAGGCTGTAGACTAAAATGGCTTTGTGACTGCAGAAAATCAGCACACTCAGGCAGCAAGAAGTCATCCCTGCCTCTGGGCAGAAAGGCTGCTTCAGAATTTCCTTCAGCCTGGCACTGTGAGGATCCAGCTCTCCTATCATCCAGTATCTGCTACTAAAAGCTGAGTGGGTAATAAATCTACAAGTGGCTTCCTGCATTTTAAACAAAAATCCTTCCTGCTGGCTATTTTGGTCTCTGAAATGTCTTTTCCTTTGGATTATCTTGAGTTTAGGCTGGAGGTGAAGAGAAAGTCCTTCCCAGAAAGAGTAATTGGCCATTGGGATGTGCTGCCCAGGGAGGTGGTGGAGACCCCATCCCTGGAGGTGTTCAAGAGGGGATTGGACACGGCACCTGGAGCCATGGTTTAGCTGTCATGAGTGTTAGGTAATAGGTTGGACTTGATGATCTCTGAGGTCATTTCCCACCTGGTTGATTCTATGCTACTGTCTTTTCAAAGGATTCTCATTTGGTCAGTAGGAGAAAAGGGAATTTGCTGACTCACAGGGCTAGAGCTTCTCTCTCTCATAACCATCACAGGATCCTACTCTGTCCTTTTCAAAAGCAAAGAATTTCTCCTCAGAAAAAGCTGCAAGTTAAAAAAAAAAGCAGATGTTCAAAGCCAAGTGCTTGCTGAGAGTGCTAAGAGCAGCACCATCGTCAGGACAAGTGACTGCCTCATATGAGACACCAGCAGCAGAAATGAAGCTTCCTGCTGGCTGTCAGAACAGTGCCAGCAGCACCAGGCTGCTGCACATTGCTCTGTGAAGGGAAACACAAAAAGAAGAAATCAAATCTCTGTCTTCAAACTCTGAAATGGTTTTTAAAACGACTTGGGAGGAAACAAAGACTGAAGATCTCCAGGGCTGCCTTCGGTCCAGATGGACTGAGGCAGTCTACCTGGATGTCAGGAAGGCCTTTGACACCGTCCCCCATAGCAAACTGCTGGCCAAGCTGGCAGCCCATGGCTTGGACAACAGCACTCTGTGCTGGGTTAGGAACTGGCTGGAGGGCTGAGCCCAGAGAGTGGTGGCGAATGGTGCCACAGCCAGCTGGCAGCCAATCCCTAGCTGTGTCCCCCAGGGATCACTGCTGGACCCCATCCTGTTCCATATCTTTATTCATGATCTGGATGAGGGCATTGAGTCCTTCATCAGTAAGTTTGCAGATGACACCAAGCAGGTGTTGATCTGTTGAAGGGCAGGAGGGCTCTCCAGAGGGATCTTGACAGGCTGGACTAGGGGGAATGGAGCAAAACTAGAAATGGGGAGATTCAGATTGGATGTTAGGAAGAAATTCTTCCCCATGAGGGTGGTGAGACACTGGCACAGGTTGCCCAGGGAGGTGGTGGAAGCCTCATCCCTGGAGGTTTTTAAGGCCAGGCTGGATGTGGCTCTGAGCAACCTGATGTAGTGTGAGGTGTTCCTGCCCATGGCAGGGGTTTGGAACTAGGTGTTCTTTGAGGTCCCTTCCAGCTCTGGTAATTCTGATTCTATGATTCTTCCCTACTACTACATAAAAGTGTATTTTCTGACAGTAAAGAGGAAAGGATGGTAGAGAGATAAATATGGTGGATGCCCCAGAAATGATCAATCAAATTAAAGATTAAAGGTGTTAATTTGGTTGAGACATTTCACATCATATAGGGAAAAAAGCTTGGGACCTAGTTCTGCTAGCAACTTTCACTGAAGTCATAGTATCACAGAACATTAGAGGTTGGAAGGGACCTCCAGAGATCATTGGGTCCAACCCCACTGCCAGAGCAGGGTCACCCAGGGCAGTCTGCACAGGAATGCAGCCAGGTGGGGTTTGAATGTCTCCAGAGAAGGAGGCTCCACCACCGCTCTGGGAAGCCTGTTCCAGGGCTCTGTCACCCTCACTGTACAGAAGTTTCTCCTCATGTTGAGGTGAACTCATCTATGTTCCAGCTTGTCCCTGGTGTTCCTTGGGTTATTATTGCACACTGAAAAGAGCTTGGCCCCCTCCACTTGACACCCACCCCTCAGATATTGATAGACATTGATTAGATCCCTTCTCAGCCTTCTCTTCTGCAGACTAAAAAGCCCCAGGGCTCTCAGCCTCTCTTCACAAGGGAGATGTTCAAGTCCCCTAATCAACCTTGTGGCTCTCCCTTGGATTCTCTCCATCAGGTCTCTGTCTCTTGAACTGGGGAGCCAAAACTGGACACAGTATTGGAGGTGTGGTCTTAGCAGGGCAGAGTAAAGGGGGAGAAGAACCTCCCTAGCTCTGCTGTCCACACTTTACTTGCTGCCCTCCAGGATCCCATTGGCTCTCTTGGCCACGAGGGCACACACCAGCATCCCAAGGTCTTTCTCCATGGAGCTGCTTTCCAGCAGTCAAAATGAGTCAGAGAAACTCAGCCCATGATGGCCTTGATCTTTGGGGATTTTAACCATTGTTCCAGGCTTAAAAAGATGATTACAGTTTTGCCATCCCATTCCATCCTTTTTTCCTATCCCCTCTTTCCATTCCTAAGCTTTAATTTTGTAGCCTGGCTGAATTGGAAGGCAAATCCTACCAGCAAGAGACAATGGAGGGTTTGCTTTCTAGCTGAGGGGAGAGTGATAACACTCATTAGCTTGTTTTTAGGGTGAATGAACAGGCACTTGCCATCTAACTGCATTGCAGTGGTGCTGAGGTTACCCACCTTGAACAACTCAGAATGATGGTGGGTTGCTGAAAGGATGGTGATATATTGAACATAAAGTCCAAATAATATCTTGAGAATAAAATTTCACCACCCTCTCCCTTGTTCCTGCCAAGGCCTTATATAGTTTATGTACTGATGTTTAAGGCATAGAAGCCAAAGTGGTTCAAAGATGTTTTAATAGCTTTCTGTGGAAATTTAATTTCATATTTCTTCATTTTCTGTCTTAAAAAGTAGCATTGCAGGAAGAGAGAGAGGATGGCTTACATTTATGGAAGGTGCCAAAGGCAGAGAAGAAATGTGATATTCAGCACAGCAGAGGAAAAGAAGAGAAAGCAAGAAAAATAGACTCTATTGCTCCAGCTATAAGACACTATGTATTTCAATTCAAGCCTCTGTCATCTCATGTGCTGAATCCTCCCTGATGGGTTGTTCTGTAATCTTCTCCTCCCTCAACAGCCATTTTTCTTAGCAATGTATCACCCCACAATGAAGGCAGCACGGGTTTTAGCTAAAGTTGTGGTTACAGGGTAACGTAAATCTGCCCTTGCAGATCCTTGCACTAGATGAAACACACTATGCTCCCGTGGCACACCTCCCAGCCTGCCTCCCTCTTCTCATTCAAGTGCAGTTAGACAACACTGGCAGGTGAACCTGGAGCCTTTATGGCAGATCAACCTTTCCTGTGCCACTCATGTCTCCCACCAGACAGCCACCATCTGCTCCCTTCAGTCAGTTCAAATCCAATATAAAGATGACAGAAGATGTATGGATCATCAAGTCCAACCCCGCTGCCAGAGCAGGAACACCCAGGGTAGTCTGCAGGAATGCATCCAGGTGGGTTTTGAAAGTCTCCAGAGATGGAGACTCTCTGTGCAGCCTGTTCCAGTGCTCTGTCACCCTCACTGTAAAGAAGTTTCAGAGCAGGTAAGAAAAGTGCTCCTGGAGATCATTTAATCTTTTGGCTATGCCTTAATTGCCCGATCATATGTGTGCCCATGCCTCTTGCTCCTCTGTGTGAATGTATTTTTAGCATGAGAATTTTGCAGCAGCCTGGGATTCTCACTTCTGATTTAATTTGTCTTCTGAATAATTTCCCTCGAGCTGCACCAGGGGAGGTTTAGGCTGGAGGTTAGGAAGGAGTTCTACATAGAGAGAGTGATTGCCCATTGGAATGTGCTGCCCGGGGAGGTGGTGGAGTCACCATCACTGGAGGTGTTCAGGAGGAGACTTGATGGGGTGCTTGGTGCCATGGGTTAGTTGATTAGGTGGTGTTGGATGATAGGTTGGACTTGATGATCTTGAAGGTCTCTTCCAACCTGGTTTATTCTATTCCATTCCATTCCACCCTATCCTATCCTATTCTTCTGAAATCAGAATTTGGAGGCCTGTCCCCTGTCTCTTGACACTCAGCCCTCAGGTATTTATAAACACTGATTAAATCCTCTCTCAGTCTTCTCCAGACTCAACAGCCCCAGGGCTCTCAGCCTCTCATCAGGCAGTGCTCCAGCCCTTAACTGTCCTCATAGCCCTCTGTTGGACTCAAGTAGATCCCTGTCCTTCTTGCACTGGGAAAAAAATGGAGGTTGTACCAATTTCTGCTTCATGAAGCTTAAACAGCAGAGAATGAAATCTTTGTGAAATCAAATGTATAGGAAATTTCTTTACAACCTCTGTTTTAGGCAGCAAGCCTATTGCTCTGCATTGCCTTCTCTGCATATTGCTTACCTCTCTCACCTGATACAGAGAAGTTATATTTCCACTGTGCCTAAGGTAAGTGTCTGTTTGGAGGAGAGGCTGAGGGAGTTGGGGTTGCTTAGCCTGGAGAAGAGGAGACTCAGGGGTGACCTTATTGCTCTCTACAACTACCTGAAGGGAGGTTGTAGACAGACGGATGTTGGTCTCTTCTCCCAGGCAGCCAGTACCAGAACAAGAGGACACAGTCTCAGGCTGTGCCAGGGGAGGTTCAGGCTGGATGTTAGGAAAAAGTTCTATACAGAGAGAGTGATTGCACATTGGAATGGGCTGCCTGGGGAGGTGGTGGAGTCACCATCATTGGAGGTGTTCAGGAGAAGACTTGATGGGGTGCTTGGTGCCGTGGGTTAGTTGTTTGGGTGGTGTTGGATTGGTTGAGGGGTTGGACGCAGTGATCTTGAAGGTCTCTTCCAACCTGGTTTATTCTATGTATTCTTTGACATTCAATTAATCTGGAAGGCTGGAGCTGTGTATGTGAACAACTAGGCACATCCAGGAAGAGTCACTCAGTTACAAAACACAGTAAGATGGTTTTGGGCAGTGTCCATTCTCAGCATGAACTCATGTCTTGAAGGAGCTAACAGTGGCCTTACAAAATTTTAAAAGATCATAGAGTCATAGAATTGTTTTGTTTGGAAAAGGCATCTAAGGTCCTTGAGCCCATCCATCAACCTAAGGAGCTCAGCCCCAGTAAGGAGGCCCAGCCAGCACCCGTGGGTGATATTGGAGTAGTCATCAATCATAGCCCTAACAACCGGGGGGCCACCAGGCCCCCCGGCCTTTGTTGTCACCACCACCATCACCCAGTGCACACCGTGGGCACTCACCAGTGATGAGAGGAGGATCCCTCAGCCCAGATGGGCTCAGCTTGGGGCTTTGCCCTTTCCTGGAGGAGATTAAAAAGGGGAGTGGGTGAGGAGGGCCAAGTGGCCACACCTGGGGAAGGAGGAGACTCCAGCAGAGCCCAGGTGCTCTGGGTTTGAAGGGGAAAAGGGGGGAAATGAGGTGGGAGGGGTGGAAAAGGGGCAGACTGTGAAACCTGTGTTGTTGAGAGAGAATGGAGATTAAAATAATACCCAAATAGGAATTATTGACTTTCCGTGATTGCTAGAAGCTTAATATGGCTACTTTCAGGATGTTCCATGCCTCTTGGATAATTTATTGACAAACCCAGGCATGATTTTGATAGGCCAGTATTAAGTTCAATAAGCAAAAAAATCTCACACACCTTCTGGTACAGTAATTGCACAACGTTATCCTCTCAGCAAACTCTTGACCTCAGCCCTGAGGGATTTTTTGGGGGGTTGTTTTCCCAGCTATCTGTGTGTCTGGGAGGGGGCTTGCTTCTGAGAGCAGGCTGTGTGAAGCCAGGACACTGCTGGGCTGAAGAGGAGCCAATGGGTTTAGCTGGCAGAGTTGAACTATCCTACAGCTAAGCAGGAAGAGTCCCTGCCACAATGAACCCTGTGTCTCCCCTGTGTAAGCATGGAGACAATCTGAGTATGAGAAGGAAACCCTTTGTTCTCCAGGCACAAGTGCAGGAGTTACAAAGAATAATAAAGAGAATAGAGAGTTCTCCAGCAGGAGAGCTGCACTGCTCTACCATGAGTGGTTCTTTGATCCTGGTACATGCAGCAGATCCAAATTTGAGTAGGGAAAGATCTGGATGAGGCACTTGCCATGGTTTAGTTGGTTAGATAGTGATGGGTGATAGGTTGGGCTTGGTGATCTCAAAGGTCTTTTCCAACCTTGATTCTGTGAATTAGTTTTGGATATTTGGTTCAGTGAAGGCAACACATTGCTAAAAATTAGGCTTCCAGTGGAAAATTTCATAAGCTTCTAATAAAGAAGACATGATACTGACCTGGGCAGCCTGATCTAGTTGGGGATGTCCCTGCTGACTGCGGGGAGGTTGGAGTGGAAGTCCTTTGGAGGTCCCTTCTAGCCTGGACCATTCTATGATTCTATGCTATGCTCTCTCAGGTGTCTGTTCACTTGAACAGACTTTAACACACTCTAGCTAGAGGAAAGGATGTTGGTTGGCTAAAAAAAACAATAAAATAATCCAATTGTTGTAGCAGACTTTCAGGAAGGTTTTGTTTCAGGAGAGCTTTAGGCAAGCAGAATTGCAGAGTTTGTGTTGTGAACTAAGGGAGAACCCTGAGGTCTAATGTCATTTACACATGTCAGGAAAAAAAAAATCAAATATTTTTGAATACTCTGATAAATTTTAGTCATTCTTCCTAGAAGGAGTGTGGTGGATTGCAGTTCCTGCCCACCCCCTTAACTTTGCCAGACCAGCTCAGCTGGAAGCAAATGGGAGCTGTATTTACAGGCAAAACTACAATCTACAATGGAATGCAATGGATATGTACAAAATATCCAGGATTTACAATATTCACCAATATTTACAATCAGCAAACAGCACAAGAACCCCCCTGGTCAAAGATCAGGGGAAGCCACTAGGTTCTCCATCCTTGCCTCCCCCTTTCCCCACTTGATAAAAGGGACAAGAGAAAGGAGCAGAGAAGTTAGACATAACCAAAACAGTGCAGCTGAGGTCAAGCAGAAGCCAGCTAGTATCTCTCCCAGAGCAAAGAAACAAGAGAAGAGAGAAGAGAAGAGAAGAGAAGAGAAGAGAAGAGAAGAGAAGAGAAGAGAAGAGAAGAGAAGAGAAGAGAAGAGAAGAGAAGAGAAGAGAAGAGAAGAGAAGAGAAGAGAAGAGAAGAGAAGAGAAGAGAAGAGAAGAGAAGAGAAGAGAAGAGAAGAGAAGAGAAGAGAAGAGAAGAGAAGAGAAGAGAAGAGGAGAGGAGAGGAGAGGAGGAGAGGAGAGGCCCCAAATTGTTTTGGTACAACCAGCCTTATGGTAGGTATCTCTCCAATGAAATTGTTTAGAATTATCTCTATTTTCCTTTTTTACACCCAATAGTAATTTATTTACATTTTTCTACTTTTCTGCTCAGCATCTGTGAAAAACTTTTAAAGGCATAGCCTAAAAGTGCCCCAAGGAGTTATGGCAAGATAATGGATCTTGGGAGATAAAAGTGATTAAGACACAGGCAAATAACTTTGTATTAAACCAGAACAAAAATGTTGGAACTCTAATAAAGAAAAAGAACCAAAATGAAAGGCTGTGACCCACACAAGAAGGAATTCAGCTGAATTGAAAAGCAGTGGATATCAATCTGATAGGAAGGTGTTTCACGTTGCTGTGCTTTCCGTTCATATCCACTACCTTACCCGCCTGTGCTTTCCTTTGACACCGGTGCTGTTTCCTTCTGCCAGGAGCCCTGCTGTGATGTAGTGAGACATTTTGTTTCAACAGTAGACACCCAAATCTCCATTACAATAATAATCTGTCAGTGTTCCCTGATGCCTACTGCTTAGACTACGTGACGAGAGTTAATGCTATCGAGCCGTTCTTTGAAGGACAGAAAACTGCATCACAGCACTTACCTTTCTTCATAGTCTCTGGGGGAAGGCTAACAACTGATGAAATTCCTGAGGCTGACAGTGCCGTTTCTCTCTCTCTCTCTCTCTCATTTTTCCTCCCCTATGGTGGGTTGAAATTATTACACCCCCCCCCCCCCCCAGTAATTTGGAGAAAACACCCCTAAAATGAAATTTGCCAGACCAGATGAGTTGGAAAGCAAATGAAGCTCTATTTACAAGCACAACTACAATCTAGAAAGATGGAATGCAATGAATATGTACAAAATAGACACTATTTACAATTTATAAACAACACAAGAACCCCCCTGGACAAAACCAGGGGGGTACCAACAGCTGCGCCTTCCCTGCTCCCCTTCCCTGCCCTATACAAGGTAAAAGAGAGAGAAGAGCTGAGAGTAGCTTGGTAGTACTTAGCCACAACAAGAACACAGCCAAGGTCAGCAACAGCCAAGCAGAAGCAGCCAGCTAGTATCTGCTAGAGTGAAGCAGCCAAAAAGAGAAAGAGTTAATTTATGCAACTAACTTTATGTTAGTTATCAGCTCAATGTCATTATTTAGACCTTATCATTACTTTCCTTTTCCATCCAATGGCAATTTATTTACATTCTACTACTACTATTTACAGTCTACTACTACTACTTCTACTACTATTTACATTCTACTACTATTTATTTACATTCTACTACTTTTCTACTCCATCTGTGGAAATTTTTCCTGGGCATCAGCCTAAAACTGCCACGTCCCCCCTTCTGGGGATGCCATTCCTTTTCTATAGGGTAGAATCTAGGAGATACTGGTTTCCAGAGTAGCCACCCAACTCAATGCATGCTGACTACATCCAACAGGGATAGAAAAAAACAGGTTTAAAAACCAAGTGAAAATACAAATGTGTGTTACAGTTTGAAGGGGGAACTGTAGCCTAATCCCTGACTGCAAAGGCTGAAAGTAAAATAAATTAGCATTGGATGTAAAAGGAAAGTGATGCTAGGGTCTATAGAATTCATTGGATTGCTAAGGGGATATACAGCAGAGGCAGGAACAGTCCTTGCTCTCTTCCCTTCTTCTGTTGCTTCTGCTTGCAACTTCTCTCTCTCCCATGGCCTTGCCAGGGGATCTCTGTTGTGACAACTCTGTGAGGTAATGGGAAGGAGGGAGGGAGTTGGGGACGAGGCGAACAGTCCCCCTGGATCCATCCAGGAGGGTCTGAGGAGTTTCTGTGTTGCTTATAAATTGCAAATATCTCTGTATTGTACAGCTGTTGTATATTTTGTACATATTGATTGCATTGCCTATTTCAGGAGTTCAGTTTGCTTGTCAATAGAGCTTCATTTGCTCCCAAAACCTCCTGAGCTAGTCTGGCAATTCTATCAAATTCTATCAAATTAGTTGAGGGCTACTTTCAAATCACCCCAATGTGATAGCCAGAATAGTTGGCTCCAATTTATTGTTGCTCCAGTGGAACTTAGGTCCCCCATTTGGTGGTGTTGAGCAGAACAATCTTATCAGGCTGAAAGTATGTGGCAGGTATATGGCCAAAAATCAGCATATTTGGGTGCATTTAGAGTACCCAGGAAGATATTTTGGCAAAATGTGTGAGGAAGAAGTTTGCCTTCAGAAAGAAGGAAACAGGAAAATACAAGGATGTGGATAAATATGTGCAGGGTGAATGCCAAGAGGATGGAGCCAGGCTCTGCTCAGTGATGCCCAATGCCAGCACAAGGGGCAGTGGGGGAAGCTGAGGCCAGTACCAGAACAAGAGGACACAGTCTCAGGCTGCACCAGGGGAGGTTCAGGCTGGATGTTAGGAAAAAGTTCTATACAGAGAGAGTGATTGCACATTGGAATGGGCTGCCTGGGGAGGTGGTGGAGTCGCCATCACTGGAGGTGTTCAGGAGAAGACTTGATGGGGTGCTTGGTGCCATGGGTTAGTTGTTTGGGTGGTGTTGGATTGGTTGATGGGTTGGACGCGGTGATCTTGAGGGTCTCTTCCAACCTGGTTTATTCTGTGTATTCTATGTATTCTAAGTTCCATGGAAACAGGAGGAAGAATTTTTTTCAGTGTGAGGGTGACAGAAGACTGGCACAGGCTGCCCAGGGGGGTTGTGGAGTCTCCCTCTCTGGAGATATTGAAGACCTGACTGGATGAGCTCCTGTGTGATCCAGTGTAGGTGATCCTGCTCTGGCAGAGGTGTTGGACTGGATGATGTTTCGAGGTCCCTTCCAGGCCCTGACATTCTGTGATTAATTGCAAACTCAGTTAATGGCAGGTGCTAGTGATGGCATATATTCACCTGCCTGACTACACTCACAGGAGTCATTTAGTCTGAATGCTCCCCAGTAATCACAAAATCAATAACCACCTACTTTCAATGAGTTCCTCTATATGTGGAAGCCCTTTAATAACTTCCTCCATTTCATGTATCATTTCTCTGTGACTATTCAATTTTTTTTTCCAGAAGGAGAATCTTTCCAAAATGAGATCTGATTTTTATCTGTTCTCCAATAGCAACAATAACAGAGAGGGTTTTTTGCATCATTCCAGTGAGCCATAACAATTTTTCCTTTTTTTCTGCCAAGATTCTCAGTATTCATTTAAAGATACTGAAAAAAAACATATAATATATCAAATAATGCCTCAGTGGAGGTTATTTGTAAAGAAATTTTGCAGAGCAGCTGTTCCTTTGAGTTCTATTTTAATGACAATGTTAGTGCCCATATCAGGCACATTATCCCCACCTCCTACTCTTGGTCACAGGGATGTTAACTAAAATGTAAATAGAATGGAATGGAATGGAATGGAATGGAATGGAATAGAATAGAATAGAATAGAATAGAATAGAATAGAATAGAATAGAATAGAATAGAATTAACCAGGTTGGAAAAGACCTTTGAGATCATCAAGTCCAACCTATCACCCAACACCATCTAATCAACTAAGCCATGGCACCAAGCACCCCATCCAGTCTCTTCTTCAACACCTCCAGTGATGGTGACTCCACCACCTTCCTGGGCAGCACATTCCAATGGGCAATCACTCCCTCTATGAAGAATTTCTTCCTAACATCCAGCCTAAACCTCCCCTGGCACAGCCTGAGGCTGTGTCCTCTTGTTCTGGTGTTGGTTGCCTGGGAGAAGAGACCAACCCCTACCCGGCTACAACCTCCTTCAGGTAGTTGTAGAGAGCAATAAGGTCTCCCCTGAGCCTCCTCTTCTCCAGGCTAAGCAACCCCAGCTCCCTCAGCAATGCCTGCTCTGAAGAAGAACAATGGAGAAGAAAATAAAAGGAGAGAAAAGGGCAGACACAGGAGAAAAGGCATCACCATGGAGCCTGGAGGCAGCACACCAGGAGGAACCCTCTCTCCATGCCCTAAGTTCCACCTGCTGCAACTCATGGAGCTGAAGAGGCTGCTCAGAGAAGGACTTGGACTTGGACTTTGGGATCTGTCCCTCCCTTCCTCCAGTGAAGGACAGCACAGCCAGCGAGGATGGTATCTCCTCCAAGACAGAGTGGCAGCAATCTTCCTCCACAGACCCAAACCATCTTGGGGGGTGAGGGTGTGATGGTATATTTCCATTCCTCTTCTCTCTCCCTTTTCTCCCTCTCTCTCTCTATTTTGATTTTGTACCCCCCCCCCCCCCCCCCCCCCGCCCCCTTCCATCCATTTCATTCTGTTAATAAATGACCTCGAGGGCTGTTGATATTTTGGCCGTCTTTGTGCCTCTAATTTCATAACAGGGGAGTGTTCAAAAGGGCTGAGGCTCTTTCCTTCTCCAGACTGAGACTGGGTAAATTTCAACCCCCCACAGAAAGCATCTGTAAGTAAGGAAGAGGAGTTTGCCCATCCTGAGTAAACAGCAGCAGCATCACTGTCGTTGTAGAATGAAGCACTTTAAATTACTGTGAAAACTTCTTTCTTGCTCTTTTCACAGCCATAATTTTTCAAGTTGTCTTTTTATTGTAAGATGCTCTAAGTGGCTTTCTCTCTCTCTCCCTCTTTTGTTTTCAGTTGCTGCTCAGTAACTGCAATCTTTCAAATGAAGTAGAACTCTTCAATATTGCTGTATTAAGGAAAATTATAATAGCCTATTGACTGCAGTTTAGTCAATGATCCCTTCTTTATTTTGTCTTAAAGGCTTCTGGATGTGGTACAATAATGTATCTGACTACCTCAAAAGTCAATATAGGCACAAATGAGGGACTGCCATGAGCCAAACCGGTTCAGGCCATTAATGTAGTTGTGAAAACAAGGTCTCAAGCTGTTCATCCCACCCATAATAGCTATGTCTGAACTGCTTTCCTAGGCTAATAGGTTGTACAAATAATCAGGTACAGTCACATAAAAAGGGTTGCTTCAGAGATCCTTAGCCTTAAGTAGGGTGTGAGTGCACACTGTACACAGGGATGCAGCAGGATAATGGCTGTCTAGAGTGCCAGGGTTAACATTTAAAAGGTGAGAACTGGTACCTCATACACTTGGTAGGTGAAGCAGTGCTATTGCATAGTTCACTTTTAAATGTCAGGCAACCTGATCCTGAGACAGTAAAAGAGAGAGGATTTTGCACAGATTTTCATATTTTAATTGGATCATCCATCAATAGCTCACCTCTGTTATTCTCCTCACCACATCGTGATCCTGGCTTTTTCTTTGTTACTTTAACTACTTATTTTCCTCAAACTGTAACAAAGAAAGTGAAAACAAGACAGTTAAGGATGAAACTAATACAGAATAGAGAATTAACCAAGTTGGAAAAGACCTTTAGGATCATCAAGTCCAACCTATCACCCAACACCATCTAATCAACTAAACCATGGCACTAAGAGTCTCATCCAGTCTCTTCTTAAATACCTCCAGTGATGGTGACTCCATCACCTCCCTGGGCAGCACATCCCAATGGCCAATCTCTCTTTCGGGGAAGAATTTCTTCCTAGCCTCCAGCCCAAACCTCCCCTGGCACAGCTTGAGACTGTGTCTTCTTGTTCTGGTGCTGCTTGCCTGGGAGAAGAGACCAACCCCCACCTGGCTACAGCCTCCCTTCAGGTAGTGGTAGACGTCAATAAGGTCTTTTCTGAGCCTCCTCCTCTCCAGGCTAAGCAACCCCAGCTCCCTCAGCCTCTCCTCATAGGGCTGTGCTCCAGACCCCTCCCCAGCTTTGTTGCCCTTCTCTGGACATGTTCCAGCAACTCAACATCTTTTTTAAACTGAGGGTCCCAGAACTGGACACAGGACTCAAGGGGTGGCCCAACCAGTGCTGAGTAACAGGGGCAGAATGACTTCCCTGGAGAGCAGTAATGGAGTAAAGAATCAAACCACAAACGTTTTTCTCCTCAGAGTTTGCTTTTCACAGGACCTCCAGCACCACCCTATATGGAGTACTGAGAGGCCAGTTTGGATAAAAGCACAGATGGACTAGTAGAATCATGTGAGAGGCAGGCATCATGTCCATTTAGGAGTCTCTGGTACATATGGACTGGCAGAGAAAAACAAAGTGCAAGTAACCTTTCACTTCACCTCAGGAAGAATATCACTCACTTACCAGCACCACACATTCACAGTGCACTAGAGGTTGGAAGGGACCTCCAGAGATCATCCAGTCCAACTCCCCTGCCAGAGCAGGATCACCCAAGGTAGTCTGCACAGGAAAGCAGACTAAATCCAGTTCCCACAGAAGGAGACTCCACAACCTCTCTGGGCAGCCTGCTCCAGGGCTCTGTCACCCTCACCATAAAGAAGTTTCTCCTCATTCCTGTTCCTCCTGCAGTGGTATTATTCAAACTAACACATGGAGAAAACACTTGGCTTTCAACAAGAGTGGGGAAGGCAAGGTGCTCACACACAGCACCTCAGAGTTCTCTTCTAGTTCAGGAATGATAGTTTTTGGGCTCAGCAGGTCCAGAAACAGCTGTGTTCCCTTGCCTGGCAGTGCTGACTTTGTTCCTCCTTTCATTTCTTGCTTTGGTTTTGTGTTTACATGAACTAAATATTCAGTCTGAGCTACATTTCTTACTAGCATTGCATCTATAAGACGGAATTCAACCATATGTGGGGGGAAAAAAGTGCAAACAAATATACTGTTTCAATGCTGTGTGTTGGGCATAGCTTTGGCTCGCTCACATTCTTTACCTTAAGACATATCCACACATTTACACACATATAGTCCCATAGCTGCACAGATAAAACTGATTTCAGCTCTGCTCTAAGCAACTGTGGTAGTTTTAGGCTATGCCTTTAAAATTTTGTTCGATTTCCAGCAGAAAAGTGGAAAAATGTGAATAAATCACTACTGGGTGTGAAAAGGTAAACTAAAGATAACTCTACTCTGTTCCATTGGAAAGATATCTGCTATAAGATTGGCTGTACCAAAACAATCTTCCTTCTTCTGATCTCTGCTCTGCTCACTTCGTTGCTCTGAAGGGAGCCTAATCTGCTTCTGCTCAACCTTGGCTGCATTGTTTTGGTTAAGTCTAACAGCTGCTTTTTCCCTGCTCCTTTCTCCCTTTGGGAGAGGGGGTGGAGGGGCAGAAGGACAGCTTCCCTCTGGGGGGAGAAATTTCAACCCACCACAGCAATAATAAATCCTGTTTGGGAATAATTGAGACTAGTTTGCAGTTAGCATTTCACCAGTGAATCTGCATGGCCTCTGGCTGGTTCAGAGTGTAGGAGATGATGGGTGTAATGGTCTGTAACCATCTAAGCAGCTGCACTGTGAAAAGACAAAGTGAATTCACTACTCTAAAGAATTATTTTTTTTTTCAGAATCTTCCTATAAAATCTTCTGAGTAACCTTTTGATCTCACAGTTGAGGTAGTCCTGAAGTTGAGGTAGTCCTGAGGTTGAGGTAGTCCTTCCCACATGAAACACACAAAATATTTCTGGCTAGACCTATGCCCCACAGGATGCTTTTCTTGTAATGCAGGTGTGCATGCAAATCAGCTTGGATTTCATGGATGGAATAGTTTAAAGAAGAAGCAGCAGCAGCAGTGTTTCATGCACTTTTTTAATCACCAACACTGACTCTATTGTTGAATCACAGAATCTCAGGGCCTGGAAGGGACCTGGAAAGATCATCCAGTCCGACACCTCTGCCAGAGCAGGATCACCTACACCAGGTTACACAGGAACACATCCAGTCAGGCCTTGGATATCTCCAGAGAGAAAGACTCCATAACCCCCCTGGGCAGCCTGTGCCAGTCTTCTGTCACCCTCACACTGAAAAAATTCTTCCTCCTGTTTCCATGGAACTTCCTATGCCTCAGCTTCCCCCACTGCCCCTTGTGCTGCCATTGGACATCACTGAGCAGAGTCTGGCTCCATCCTCTTGGCATTCACCCTGTACATCTTTATCAACATGAATGAGGTCACCCTCAGGCTCCTTTCCTCCAAGCTACAGAGCCCTCAGCTCCCTCAGGCTCTCCTCATAAGATGCATTTCACAGGACACATTCAGAGGACTAATGACTTTGGAGAAGGTTTCTCTTGTTTCTGGCAGCAAGCGCTGAAGAAGGCTAGGAGAGAAACATTCTCCCAGTTATTGGAATATAATAAATAGGGAGCCTGGCTAGAGCTTCAGAAAATAGCAATGGTCATTAGTGAGATGCTAATAAGCCATTGTTTGTAACTGGTGTTTGAATCCAGATGCTGTGCTGCCTTGAAGGGAGGTCTAGTGTAACAATGAAATGAGGTGCCCATTTAGTAAGTTTGGCAATTTTTAATCCCCAAGTGAAGCTGGGCTGGTGGCCAGGCACAAGTGGTGTTCCTCAGGGCTCAGCGTTGGGACCACTTCTGTTCAACATCTTTATTGATGACTTTGGTGAAGACACAGAGTGTGTCAGCAGTAAGCTGACAGATGACACCAAGCTAGGTGCAGAGTTGATCTGCACCAGGGTAGGAGGCTATAGAGAGGGGCTTGGATAGATTGGATCCATGGCCAACATTAACAGGAGGAGCTTCAGCCAGGCCAAGTGCCAGGTCCTGCACTTGGGTCACAACAACCCCAAGTAATGCTGCAGGCTTGGGGCAGTGTGGCTGGAAAGCTGCTGGCAGAAAGGGACCTGGGGGTTCTCATGGGCAAGCAGCTGAATAGGAGGCAGAAGTGTGCCCAGGTGGCCAAGAAAGCCAAAGGCATCCTGGCTGGGATTAGAAATGCTGTGTCCAGCAGGAGCAGGGAGGGGATTGTCCATTGTACTTAACTCTGGGGAGGTCACACCTTGAGTATTGTGTCCAGTTTTAGGCACCTCAATGCAAGAGAGATGTGGAGGTGCTGGAGCTAGTGCAGAGGAGGGCAAGGAAGATATGAAGGGCCTGGAGAATAAATCTGATGAAGAACAACTGAAGGTGCTGGGAATGATTAGTGTGAAAAAGAGGAGGCTAAGGGGAGACCTCCTGGCTCTCTACAACTATCTGAAAGAAGGTTGTGAAGAGGCTGCTGCTGGTCTCTTCTCCCAGGTAATTAGTGATAGAACAAGAGGGAATGGCCTCAAGCTGTGGCTGGGTAGGTTTAGACTGGACTGTAGGAAACATTTTTTCATGGTCAGGCATTGGAATGTGCTGCCCAGGGAGGTGGTGGAGTCCCCAAGGCTGGATGTGTTTAAAGGTAGTTTGGATGTGGTGGTTGGGAATATGGTTTAGGGGTGACCCTTGTAGAGCAGGGTTCTGGGTTGGACTTGGTGATCCTGAGGGGAGATTGTAAACTCTTCCTATTAACAATTCCTACAGTATGCTTACTATAGAAATGGAAATGACTGTTGAAATGCAGTCAGCAGTGGAGTATAAATGACTGTGTGAGGCTGAGTTAATCAGCTGTCTTTGTTAAATGTTTCTCCATGTGTGGGAGAGAATGCATTCTCCCCCCTGATTTGCAGCTCCTGTCACCAGTGCTGTATGTGATTGATATGTCTGCCTGCACGGATTTGGATGCTGACACTGACACTAATGAACTGCTTAAAGTCACTGATCATTTTGGAAAGGGACTCCAGAAATGGTAGGGGGCAATTATTGATTTATTAAACACAAATCTCCTCTTTTCATCCTGGAAAGAGTGATGTGGTTTTACCAGTTTGCAGTTTGTTCTGGCATGCAGGTGTCGTGGGTAGGTCTCTTAACTGCACTTAGCTGCAGAAATCAGGAAAACCAAAATCAACCAACTGCCTAACCTCCCTAATCCTAACACAGGGTGTTAGGGGTTGGAAGGGACCTCTGAAGGTCATCCAGTCCAACTTCCCTGCCAAAGCAGGACCATAGAATGTAGCACAGATCATGCATCCAGATGGGTCTTGATAGTCTCCAGAGAAGGAGCCTCCACAACCTCAGGGCAGCCTGTTCCAGTGCTCCATGACCCTCACAGTGAAGAAGTTCCTCCTCCTGTGCTGTAGTTTCTATCCATTGCCCCTTGTCCTATCCCAGGGTGTAACTGAGCAGAGGCTGTCCCCTCCCTCTTGACCCCCAGCCCTCAGATATTTATATATACATTGATTAAATCCCCTCTCAGTCTTGTCCTCTCCAGACTGAACAGCCCCAGGGCTCTCAGCCTCTCCTCACAGGGCAGTGTTCCAGTCCCTCAATCACCCTCATAGCCCTCTGTTGGAGTCTCCCAAGTGGATCCCTGCGCCTCCTGAACTGGGGAGCCCAGAACTGGATGCAATATTCCAGGTGTGGCCTCACCAGGGCAGAATAAAGGTGGAGGAGAACCTCCTGCTGGACACACTGCTCTGAATGCACCCCAGAATCCCATTGGCCTTCTTGGCCACCAAGGCACATTGCTGTCCCATGCAGAGCTTGCTGTCCACCAGCACTCCCAGGTCCTTCTCCACAGGGCTGCTCTCCAGCAGATCACCTCCTCACCTGTACTGGCTCAGTTTATTCTTCCTTCCCAGATGCAGGACCCTTCACTTATCCTTGATGAACCTCATTAGGTTTCTCTCTGCCCAGCTCTCAGTCTGTCTAAGTCTCAGTGAATGGCAGCACAGCCTTCAGGTGTCTCAGCCACACCTCCCAGTTGAGATCATCAGGAAACTTGCTGAGCAGACACTGCCTCCTCATCAATGTCATTGATGAAGTTATGAAGTATAAACTGTGATGTCCTGCACTGAAGCATCCTCAGTGCAAGAGCTGAGATGGTTTCATGAGGCTTGTTACACATTTGCTGGTCACTGATGATTTGAAGTATGTAGTATGAGGAGTCCCTGCCCATGTCACGGCGATTGGAACTAGATGATCCTTGAGGTCCCTTCCAAACCTAGCAATTCTATGATTCCAGGTCTTGCTGAGCCACTTCTGTTTCTTGTGATTAGCTGCACTGCAACTAAATTGATCAGGAATGTGTTAGGACCATTGAGAAGAGAGGTTTGTCTCTCATGACCAGGGTCTTAGTGATGAGTGGAGCAGCAGCAAATACATTGCAGCTCTGATCTCAGTAGCATCCTTTATCACAGTCCTAGACTGACAATGAATGAAAGCTTTTGTAACAAACATTTCTGCCCACCTTTACAGGTCTTGACTAGATATTTGGTAGCATGGGAAACAGGAACCACAGAAGGTCGTTTGGCAATCAATATGCCTCAAGCAGATCTCAGCACTGACATTACCAAGTTACTGTGCAAATCTGAAGGTGATCTCTTCAGCCACACGAGCACTCTGAACAGCCACCACAGAGAATGCCTGAGATTTGCACAATGTTTAAATGAGAGGAAAGCAAATCAGAACACTGGGGCTTTTTCAATATGCTATTAATCAATTCACTAGCCAGCCTGTATTCAGGTCAGATGAAAGGAATCAATAACACATTTCATTAGGAGGTTATTACTTTTGCGAGAGGACTTGCAGAAGGAATTACAGTCCTCCAAAGGTGCATTCAAAGTGTTCTTCACAGGGCAGACTGTGCTGCTTTATGTGCTGAAGTCACACAAATGAAGGCATCTTTCCTTCCAGTGAGGGGCAAATGCATATCCATGAAGCTGAGCGACCTAATTTTCAGAGGTGCTGGATGCTGCCTTCTTTTGAAGTCTGCAGGTCTTCACCGCCTGTGAAAAGTAGGGCACTTACATAAATGCCTAAATATAGATTTTGGTGCTTGGCTTTAGGCTGCCAGGATGATGGTTTTGGCTGTGATAAATAAAACAGACCTCGTGGGCTGAAAGTATGTTAGTAAACTTGGCTCTAGCTAGACAACCACCGACTGGATTACAGCAGCAAAATAGGCATCTTTGGGGTCCACTCCACAAATGCGAAGTGCCTTGACAAAAGACCCAGCAGGAACAAGAGAGTGGGTTCTGAAACGAAACTCTAGGCATAAACACACAGGCTTTTGGATGATTTCTGTCACCACATTGGCCAGTATACAGATAAAAAATGTCTGGATGGACTAGCAATGGAAATTTTTCTGTCATATTTATGTATATACACACCTCAGAGTGCAATAGTCAATTAAAGATCATAGAATCAACAAGGCTGGAAAACACCTCAGAGATCATTAAGTCCAACCTATTACCTAATACCCAACACCTCAGGACAACTAAACCATGGCATCAAGTGCCACATCCAGTCCTTTTTTGAACACATCCATGGATGGTGACTCCACCACCTCCCTGGGCAGCACATTCCCATGGCCAATTACTCTGTCTGGGAAGAACTTTCTCCTCACCTCCAGCCTAAACCTCCCCTGGCACAGCTTAAGACTGTGTCCTCTTGTTCTGGTGCTGCTTGCCTGGGAGAAGAGACCAACCCCCACCTGGCTGCAACCTCCTTTCAGGTAGTTGTAGAGAGCAAGGAGGTCTCCCCTGAGTCTCCTCTTCTCCAGGCTGAGCAACCCCAGCTCCCTCAGCCTCTCCTCATAGGGCTTGTGTTCCAAACCTCTCCCCAGCTTTGTTGCCCTTCTCTGGACTCGTTCCAGCAAGTCAACCTCCTTCCTAAACTGAGGGGCCCAGAACTGGACACAGGACTCGAGGTGCAGCCTAACCAGTGCAGTGTACAGGGGCAGAATGACCTCCCTGCTCCTGCTGGCCACACTGTTCCTGATGCAGGCCAGGATGCCATTGGCCCTCTTGGCTGCCTGGGCCAAGGTAAATTGTGATGAGAAAGATGTTTCTCATTACCCTTCCTAAGTCCTTTTTCTTTTTTTTTATAACAGGCAAGGACATTCCTCTAGAGAAGTAGAACAGCAGAGCTTTGCAATTTCTGTGTCATGATGGCTCCTTTAAGACTCATGTGTAGCTGTGAATTTATACTTGTAGGCAAGGAAGCTGGAGGCTGGAGAAGCACACCTCTCAGAGAGAGTGGTGTGAAATGGCTTGATCCTGGTGGAAGAGGAGTGGGGGGATTTCTTCCCATCCTCACTATCAGTGCAGACTGGGGGATGAGGTGTTAGGAGGTGGCCCTGTGGAGCAGGATTTGGGGGTGCTGATGGTTGAGTTGAATAGGAAATTTGAGTCTGTCCTGAGTAAAGAGATTTTTGGTGTGAAGAGCAGGAAGCAGAGGGGAGGTTGTGCTTCTGCAGTACTTGATACACATTTAGGTACAAAACTTCAGGTACTGGGTCTCATCAAAAGGTTTCATCACTTTATATGTAATGTAAACACTTGGCATTCTGGCTACAAATGCTCTCATATCTGCTTTGGGTGCTCTGCAGTCAAAGTGGATAATGGGTTGTATGTTAATCCTGAACCCAAAGAAGATCTGATTTCTCTGGAAGCTGGCACAATACCCTTCTGATTTCTGAGTCTTCTAATCCACTCTCCCCAGCCCCTTATCCAGAAAACCCACTAATATTTCCAGTGGGATCTTGGATCCCTCTTTTTCAGCATGACCCTATCCTTATGGATCTGGTGAAAACCCACATGACTGCCCCAAGCAGATTTCTGCTGAGTCCTTCTGAGTTGATTTGGCTGTTAGTCATCTTGCTGATTGTGGCCCAATATACATTACACCTCGAATCCTTTCTTCTCATTCTGCCTCATCTATTCTTCTTGACTACTTGAGAAAACAAAACTTTGTGAAGGGAAAGGAATATTTCCTTTTTTTAAGGTGATCTGTCAGTTTTGAGTTACCAGCTAATAGCATTTTTAATTGCCACTGATTGGAGAAATAAATCTTTCTCCTCAAACCATCAAGTTTGCTGAGATTGATGGGCTGAAAACATCATTTATTTAAATTCTTGAGGTTCTCTCAGTTGGTATAACCCATTCCCCATTCCTTCTCTTTAAGACATAAGTAACTTCTCTGGCTTTAGGGAAGCTGATGGTGAGAAGCTGGACATGAACAGGCAGTGTGAGCTTGCAGCACAGAAGGCAAATCACAGCCTGGGCTGCATCAGAAGATGCATTGCCAGCGGATCCAGAGAGGTGATTTGGAGACCTCAACACAGGAAGGACGTGGACCTGATGGAGAGGCTCCAGAGGAGGGCCATGAGAACCATCAGGGGTTGGAGCAGCTCTGCTACAAGGACAGGCTGAGGGAGCTGGGGGTGTTCAGCCTGGAGAAGAGGAGGCTACAGGGAGACCTAATAGCAGCCTGCCAGTACCTGAAGGGGGCTACAGGAAGGATGGAGAGAGACTGTTTGCAAAGGCCTGCAGGGACAGGACAAGGGGCAATGGCTTCAAACTAGAGAAGAGCAGATATAGAATGGGGTTGGCAAGAAGTTCTTTACTCTGAGGGTGGTGGAACACTGGAACAGGTTGCCCAGGGAGGTGGTTGAGTCTCCTTCCCTGGAGATATTCAAGGTGAGGCTGGATGAGGCCCTGGGCAGCCTGATCTAGTTGGGGATGCCCCTGCTGACTGCAGGGAGGCCAGGCTGGATGAGTTTTGGTGTCCCTTCTGGCCTGGATCAATCTGTGATTCTATGACTTGCAATGGGAAGTGCATGTTGGTTAGGTAGCATGACCAAACTATGAGGAATTGGGGATCTGTCTATTAGTTCTGGGTCACAGTCCTAGCTGTGCTTGTGTCTTGGTACATGACAAATAGAAAGCAATTCCAGCTTGGTAAAGTCAAACTGCTTTACCTTGCTTGACCAGAAGGGCAGAAACCTGAAGGTTTTTATCAGGGTTGAGTTGAATCATAGAATCATTCAGGTTGGAAAAGACCCTCAGGATCACCAAGTCCATCCATTCACCCTATTCTATGAGGTTCACCTCTAAATCATATCCCCAAGCACCACATCCAAACTACCTTTAAACACATCCAGCCTTGGGGACTCCACCACTTCCCTGGCCAGCACATTCTAGTGCCTGACCACTCTTGCCATGACAAAATGTTTCCTAATGTCCACTCTAAACCTACCCTGTTGAGCTTGAGGCCATTCCCTCTTGTTCTATCACTAATCACCTGTGAGAAGAGACCAGCACCAGCCTCTCTACAACATCCTCTCAGGTAGTTGTAGACAGCAGTGAGGTCTCCCTCAGCCTCCTCTGTTTCACACTAACCAGCCCCACTTCCTTCAGTTGCTCTTCATCACATTTATTCTCCAGGCCCTTCACAGCTTCCTTGCCCTCCTCTGCCCTGGCTCCAGCACCTCCACATCTCTCTTGGATTGAGCTGCCCAAAACTGGACACAAATCTCAAGGTGTAGCCTCCCCAGAGCAGAGTCCCAGGGGACAATCCCCTCCCTGCTCCTGCTGGACACAGCATTGCTGATCCCAGCCAGGATTCCATTGGCTTTCTTGGCCACCTGGGCACACTGCTGGCTCCCATTCAGCTGCTTGTCCCTTAGCATGCCCAGGTGCCCACCAGGTCCCTTTCTGCCAGCAGCTTTCCAGCCACACTGCCCCAAGCCTGGAGTGTTGCTTGTGATTGGCATGTCCCAAGTGCAGGACCTGGCACTTGGCCTTGTTGAAACTCATACCCTATTCAGATCAGCTCTGGATCCAGTAGCTGACACATAGCAGAGAGCTCCTGGCATGCAGGCTGCAGGCTGGTTTTGACATTTCTGTGACTTGGCCAGGCTTTATGGCCACAGCATCTTTTTGCAAGAAAGGCAATTCTTCTACAGGTAGAGGATCTTCTCCTTCCAACACACAAACCCCCCTCCTCCAGACAACAGACCTCTCCATGCCGCTTCTGCACTGAGTCAGCTTTGTAGTGGAAGCAGGCTCCAGGTTCTCAGAAGCTGGCCCTCGATACGAGAGCTGCTGCTGCCTCTGCCTTCTGCTGAGCAGGAGGACACCAAGAAAGTTGCCAATTTATGAGAAACTTCTTTTTGTGAAAGGCTGCCAATTTCTCAGCTGCTCTTGTAGGAAAATACAATTGACCCATCTGAGAGCACTCATGCACACTACAGGTTGTGTACAAGTTCGTACCATTGCTCCCTACAACTCCCTGAAGGGAGGCTGTAGCCAGGTGGGGGTTGGTCTCTTCTCCCAGGCAACCAGCACCACAACAAGGGGACACTGTCTCAAGCTGCGCCAGGCTGGAGGTGAGGAAGAGAGCAAGAGAGATTGGCCATTGGGATGTGCTGCCCAGGGAGGTGGTGGAGTCCCCATCCCTGGAGGTGTTTATAAAGAGCCTGGCTGAGGCACTTGGTGCTGTGGCTTGGCTGATCAGATGTTGTTGGGTGATGGGTTGGACTTGATAATCTCGAAGCTCTTTTCCAACCAGGTTAATTCTGTATTCTGTATTCTGTAGATGGTTTGCCTTTTTAATTTTTTTTTAATACCTGGACTATTCAGACCCCACTTTTCCTCCTTGTGGTGGATATTCTTGCAGAAAATCTCTATCAGCACGTTGGCCACAATGACCTGCAGTGGATCTGCTTTTACGAGCTTTGATCTGTGTTCATTTCCTACAATTATTGTGCAACTCTCCATGCAAGACACCATTTTTGATTACCTTCCCCTTACTGGTTCACTGAGCAGGATGATAGGAAATTGCACATCAGACAAGTCATTCAAGGTCTAACTGCCTGCCTGTCTCTTAATCAAGATTCAGCCTCCTTATAGATTTATAATTTAAAAGCAGGCACTAAAAGTATTTCCACTCTGTTTCCAGTTGCAAGATTGCTGAACCAGCAAATCCAACGGGCTGAGAAAGTCTGATCACATTCCTTCAAGTAATGTGACATTCCAGCTGGGTAGTGAATGGATGTACATCATGTTGAATCAGCCACCATAGCTTTCAGAGAGCGTAGTGACTTCCAGGGAGAGATATTTCCCTTGCAGTTGCTGTTACTGTCAAGCTCCTTTAGATGGTGGATTCTGAAACAAAACTGGTCTAGAATAGAATAGAATAGAATAGAATAGAATAGAATAGAATAGACCAGACCAGATTGGAAGAGACCTTCAAGATCATCATGTCCAACCAACACCCCCTAATCAACTAAACCATGGCACCAAGCACCCCATCAAGTCTGCTCCTGAACACCTCCAATGATGGTGACTCCACCACCTCTCCAGGCAGCCCATTCCAATGGGCAATCACTCTCTTTGTGTAGAACTTCCTCCTAACCTCCAGCCTAAACCTCCCCTGGCACAGCCTGAGACTGTGTCCTCTTGTTCTGGTGCTGGTTGCCTGGGAGAAGAGACCAACCTCTGCCTGTCTACAACCTCCCTTAAGGTAGTTGTAGAGAGCAATAAGGTCACCCCTGAGTCTCTCTCTCTCCTGCTTTGTGTCACCCAGGAGTTAGACTCACAAAGAATGAAATTTCACCACATTTTACATCTTTTTTCAGTAGAAAATAATGAATTTGTAATTGTTGTCCCTTGGTGGATGTGGAAGTTGTAGGCTGCTTCCTAGGAAAATTCTCCATAGACTGAGTAGAAAAGTGGCAAAATGTAAATAAATTTCCATTGGATCCAAAAGCAACATAATGATAAGGGCTAAAGAGGAAGGCTCAGGGGAGACCTCATTGCTGTCTACAACTGTCTGAAGGGAGGTTGTGGCCAGGTTCAGGTCGGTCTGTTCTCCCAGGCAACCAGCACCAGAACAAGAGGACACAGTCTCAAGTTGGGCCAGCAGAGGTTCAGGCTGGATATTAGGAAGAAGTTCTTCTCAGAGAGAGTGATTTGCCCTTGGAATGTGCTGCCCAGGGAGGTGGTGGAGTCACAGTCCCTGGGGATCTTCAAGAAAAGCCTGGATGAGGCACTTAGTGGTCTAGTTGATTGAATGGGGCTGGGTGATAGGTTGGACTGGATGATGTTGGAGGTCTCTTCCAACCTGGCTGATCCTATGATTCTTTGATTCTATTCCCACTGCTCTGATAACTAACATAAGGTTAGTTATACAAACTAACTTGTCCTCTTTTTGGCTTCTCTGCTGTAGCTGATGCCAGCAGGTTGCTTTTGCTTGGCTATTGCTGACCTTGGCTATGTTCTTTGTTGTGGCTGAGTACCACCAAGCTACTCTGCTCTTCTCTCTCTTTTACCTTGTACAGGGGGGAAGGGAATGGAAAAGGGGAAGCTGTTGGTAACCCCCTGGTTTTGTCCAGGGCGGTTCTTGTGTTGTCCATAAACTGTAAATACTTCTAAATGGTGTCTATTTTGTACATATTCATTGCATCTCATGTTTCTAGATTGTAATGTCCCTGTAAATAGAGCTTCATTTGCTTTCATCTGAGCTGGGCTGGCAGTTTTATTCTGGGGGTAATTTCAACCCACCACAGTGGAGGATCACAGCAGCAGCAGCAGGCTGTTGTTGTGTGGCTTTTAGGCAGTGGCAACGTGGCCACCTTCATCAAGCTGCCAGTGTGCACGGGGTTTGCAGGGCAGTGGGCTGGGAGGAGGAGGTGGCTTACAGAGTCCCTGGGCACATTTTGTAAAACATATGCTAACCCTGTGTCTCTGAACCTTCACAAGTGCAAAATTCACTTGCTTAAAAATACAGTTCCTAAAATACATTCTGAGACTCCCTGAACATAGAGACAAGGAGATGCAGGCAGCCTGTGAGGGAGGTTGCCCAGGTGAGCCTCACCTTGAATATCTCCAGGGAAGGAGCCTCAACCACCTCCATGGGCAACTGTTCCAGTGTTCCCACAGCCTCTTAGAGAAGAACTTGTTCCTAACATCCAATCTAAATCTGCTCTTCTCTAGTTTGAAGACACTGCCCCTCATCTTTTCACTGCAGACCCTTGCAAACAGCAAGGCTCATCTTCCACCTCAAGTTCTGTGGCAGAAAGTGACTCCCTAATATACAAAGCCACCCCTCCTCCTCTTCTCCCTCTCCTACCCCTCCTAAAGAGCCTGTAACCCCCCAGTGCAGCACTCCAATCATGCCTGTTGTCCCACCAAGTTTCTGAGATGGCGACTATATCATAGCCTAACCTACCCCAGGATAGCACTGGCCTTCTTGGCCACAAGAGCACATTGCTGGCTCATGGTCCACCTCCCATCCACCAGGACCCCTAGGTCCTTTTCCTCTTCACTGATCTCCAGCAGGTCAATCCCAAACCTATACTGATACCTGGGGTTGCTCTTTCCCAGGTGCCAGGCTCTGCACTTGCCCCTGCTGAATTTCCTTCCATTTCTCCCTGCTCAGCTTAATTAAATTTCCCTCTGCTTGTGCCAGGGTTGCATTGAATAGATAGGATATAACATTCCATCTCTTAGTGTAGTAAAAATAATGGGGGTTATATATATATATATAAAATTTATGAAGTATTTGGTTAAAAGAACAAGATTCTGCAGAAGAAATGGTGTCCCTCCTGCCCGGATGCCTCAGTCTGCTCCATCACAGGATATTAACAGGAAGGCAATTATGCAGACCACTGTGGGACCCTCTTGACTGAAAGGTGAGAAATGAGCTCTGGCAACTTTTTCCTTCCTTCCCTTGAGAAGGAAAAGCTCATCACTGCTTTTACAGCTGTTGCCAGGTTTTAGTCCAGCTATTACAAACAGAATTTTCTTCTTCAAGGATTGTTTGAGAAGGAATTAGTTTGACCACCCTGCTGTGATTTAAGCACTAGTAAGGAAATAGTTTTCACTGTCAGTCCCTTTGAGAAGGTAAATAAAGAAGAGACTTTGTCAGCCTGTGCCATCCTGCTGTTTCTGGCATTTCATCAGGGTTGGGGTTATTTGGGGAGCTTGAATAAGGATTGCTGTATGACAACTATAGGATTTGAGAGATGAATGTGATCTTACAGCTTTCTCAGCAGCTTCTGTGCTCTGCTGCCTTTTGTGGATGTGATATTAATGCCAGTAAAGAGGGGGGAAAAGTAGTAATTTTTAAGTAGCTGTTTGGGCTTTGTTTACCTTTGTGTATTTTAACTTACCCACAAAGCACTTTCCTTCTTCCCCTGGATCTCCATGCAAGGGATAGAAAGAGAGTTGCAGTAGGCTAGAGAGATTCCCTGTACATTTTCTGAAGGAGGTGGAGGGGAAGCAGTCTTTGAAAGATCAATCTTTCTGGGTTATCATGAATTTTAATAGCCCATTATAGCCTCCAGATGGCAAAACCTCCCACCCTCCCACCAAAAAAAGCCCTCAAAGCTACAAACAAAAACCACAAACCCAAACCAACACAAAAACCCAAGGCAAACCCAACAAAAAACCCAAAACAACAACAGCAAAAAACCCCAAACCCCCAAACCACACAAAATAATCTCCAACACTCCTCAAAACCAAACCAACCTCAAACATACCTGGAAAACTGTCAATGTTTTTTGTAGGTGTTCCTTCAAGGGTTTTGAAGCAAACAAATTTGCCCCAAGCAACGCTGCAGGCTTGGGGCAGTGTGGCTGGAAAGCTGCTGGCAGAAAGGGACCTGGGGGTTCTCATGGGCAAGCAGCTGAATAGGAGGCAGAAGTGTGCCCAGGTGGCCAAGAAAGCCAAAGGCATCCTGGCTGGGATGAGAAATGCTGTGTCCAGCAGGAGCAGGGAGGGGATTGTCCCCTGGGACTCAGCTTTGGTGAGGCCACACCTCGAGAATTGGGCAGCTCAATCCAAGAGAGATGTGGAGGTGCTGGAGCCAGGGCAGAGGAGGGCAAGGAAGCTGTGAAGGGCCTGGAGAATAAATCTGATGAAGAGAGACTGAAGGAGCTGGGGATGGTTAGTGTGAAAAAGAGGAGGCTAAGGGGAGACCTTCTGGCTCTCTACAACTACCTGAAATGAGGCTGTGGAGAGGCTGCTGCTGGTCTCTTCTCACAGGTAATTAGTGATAGAACAAGAGGGAATGGCCTCAAGCTGCAACAGGGTAGGTTTAGAGTGGACATTAGGAAACATTTTGTCATGGCAAGAGTGGTCAGGCATTGGAATGTGCTGCCCAGGGAGGTGGTGGAGTCCCCAAGGCTGGATGTGTTTAAAGGTGGTTTGGATGTGGTGCTTGGGGCTATGGTTTAGGGGTGACCCTTGTAGAGGAGGGTTCTGGGTTGGACTTGGGGATCCTGAGGGTCTTTTCCAACCTGAATATTTCTGTGATTCTATGAGAGTAGTCATCATTTACTTGGGTTAGGTTTTCAGGGGGTGGTGTGCTGACAGTTGAATACTCCATGAAAAAAATATTTCCTTTTACAAAAGTCTTCCTATTCAGGGAAGCACAGAAGAGCTTAAAGCACTTCAAAGGGTGATGAGGTTGATAAATCATGTGATTGGAGTTACCTACCTTTTTTCATTGTAACCCAAAGCTAGATGCAAAATACTTTTAGGACTCTCTGCAATGTTCTTAAATCCGTAAGGAAACCTTGTTCACAGGAGCTCAGATTTGAAGTAAGTTCTTTCACAACTGCTTCAAAAGCAAAAACATGTGCAAAGGTCTTACCTTATTCAAATGAATGTGAACACAGCAATACAAAGTATTGGACTTTCATAACCATTATCTATTGCTTTACTTTATATATATATATATATATATATATAACATGGAGAATTTATTTCATCCTCTCCTCACCAAACAATTTTTCTTCTATAGCATAATTTGTCACTTTGCTGTCTCTACCCCACCCAGTCATGGGGAGCATGGAAAACCTATGATCATAGAACCATAGAACTGTCAGGGTTAGAAGGGACCACAAGGATCAGCTACTTCCAACCCCGCTGCCATGGGCAGGGACACCTCACACTACAGCAGGTTGCTCACAGCCACATCCAGCCTGGCTTTAAAACCTCCAGAGATGAGGCTTCCACCACCTCCCTGGGCAACCTGTTCCAGTGTCTCACCACCCTCATGGGGAAGAACTTCCTCCTAACATCCAGTCTGAATCTACCCATTTCTAGCTTTGTTCTATTTCCCCCAGTTCTGTTACTCCCTAACATCCTAAAAAGTCCCTCCCCAGCTTTCTTGTAGCCCCCTTCTGATACTGGAAGGCCACAAGAAGGTCTCCTCAGAGCCTTCTCTTCTCCAGACTGAACAGCCCCAACTCCCTCAGTCTGTATTCATAGCAGAGCAGCTCCAGCCCTCTGCTCATCCTCGTGGCCCTCCTCTAGACAAGTTCCAGCACCTCCAGATCCTTCCTGTAACAGGGGCTCCAAAACTGGATGCAGTACTCCAGGTGGGGTCTCACCAGAGCAGTCAAGGGGGAGAATCACCTCTCTTGACCTGCTGGCCACACTTCTCTTGATGCAGCCCAGGATCTGTTTGGCTTTCAGGGCTGCAAGTGCACATTGAGAGCTCATGGTGAGCTTCCCATACATCAGCACCCCCAAGTCCTTTTCTTGGGGGTCCCATACAGCTCTAGTGGACACAGGCTGGAGGAGAGTTTCAAACATTAAATCCTTTTTGTGGGAGAGAAGAGGCAGAATAAAGCAGAGTAACTCTTCCCAAGTGCTTGCTCTGAAATAGTTCCTTGCTTAAAAACTGTAATGGCAGCAGAACAGCAGGGTACAGCTGTTATATTTCATCTCTATTGGCCAGAGTTCTCATGCAAGATTGTGTAAAACAGTAAGCATTAGAGAGAGTAGTCAGAATCCTCTCTCTTTAAGGCTCAAAATACTATTCTGGAGCAGTGGTTAATGGGTAATCTGTGCTGGATGTTTATCAAAGATGTTTCCCTGAAACCACAAGAGGCCAGATAAAAGCTGTAGGTGAGCATCAGAAATATAAAAGAAAACAAACATTCCCTCACTAGCTGTTTTTATACTCTTGTCTTCTCAGGGTATTCCTCGAGCACTGGTTTTCTATTTCCTTGAAAGTCTCTCAAAGTCTCTCAAAGTCTCATATTCTAGGAAGCTCCTTGAATGGTCACAGGCCATCTAGTGTGCTGTAGAGGCAGAGATGGGCACATTTGTCTTGCACAGCTAATTCTTACTAGCTAGCAGCAAAAGAGCTTCAGTAAGACCTGGACAGACTGGAGAGCTGGGTAAAGAGGAACCTAATGAGGTTCAACAAGGAGTCCTTCATCTGGGAACTGCAGCAGTACAGGCTGGGAGATGATCTGCTGGAGAGCAGCCCTGGGGAGAAGGACCTGGGAGTGCTGGTGGACAAGAAGTTTGGTATGGGACAGCAATGTGCCCTGGTGGCCAAGAAGGCCAATGGGATCCTGGGGTGCATTCAGAGGAGTGTGTCTAGCAGGAGGGACAGGGATCTGCTGGAGAGAGTACAATGGAGGGCTACAAGGATGCTGAGGGGACTGGAGCACTGATGAGGAAAGGCTGAGAGCCCTGGGGCTGTTTTTCTGGAGAAAAGAAGACTGAGAGGGGATTTAATGAATGTCTATCAATATCTGGGGGCTGGGGGTCAAGGGGGAGGGGACAGGCTCTGCTGTACCCCGGGACAGGACAAGGGGCAATGGATAGAAACTCCAGCACAGGAGGTTCCACCTCAACGTGAGGAGGAACTTCCTCACTGTGAGGGTCACAGAACACTGGAAGAGGCTGCCCAGAGCGATTGTGGAGTCTCCTTCTCTGGAGGCTTTCCAGACCCATCTGGATGCATTCCTGTGTGACCTGTGCTAGATTCCATGGTCCTGCTCTGACAGAGGGGTTGGACTCAATCATCTCTGGAGGTCTCTTCCAACCCCCAACATCCTGTGAGCCTGTGAACTCTCCATAGGTTTAGCATTCTGGATGTCAGCCTCCACATGGGGTAACTCTTCAGTAATGTATTAGTCTGCTTGGGCTGCTTAGCAGCCATCAACACAGTGCTTCACTCTGAATTATATCATCTTGGCCAGACCTTGGATTCCAGACCATATTTTCAAAGGCAGTTGGAGCTTGAGCTGTCAGAGTCTCTATTTTCTGGCTGTTGAATAATAGTTTCATGTTTTCTGAGCAGAACAGCAATTAGTGATAATTTTATTGTAAGTGTTAAATGGAGTGAAGTTTTCTTTGTACAACTCCTTGACAGCTCTTTCTGACCTATGAGGTACAGAGAGAATGATTGAAGTGGCCTGGAAAATAATAATAGTAATAATAATAAAATCCTTTAAATGCTTACTGTACAACTTTTCAAGCACTGTAATTCAAGTACAGTTCAGAAGTGCAGTATTTCCATTTGCTAAGCAAGTTCTAACCTGCAGTTCTGAATGTGCCATTATCCGCTCCATTCCCTCCCCCTCGCCCCCTCCCCACTGTGGTCTGTAGATGGAGTTTTGGGAAGAAAGCACAAAGTTATGTAACACAGAAGGTGAAAGTGACAGTTGGACTGTGATAAGAAATTAAGCAGAGGGCATATGTTAGTGCAAGTAACAGGAGGTGAGTCTGCTTGTGGAAAGACTGAACTGCCAAACAGAAGAGAGTCTGAGAGCCCCGGGGCTGTTTGATCTGCAGAAGAGAAGGCTGAGAGGGAATCTGAACAATGTCTATCAATAGCTGAGGGGTGGGTGTCAAGTGGAGGGGGCCAAGCTCTTCTCAGTGGTGCACAGTAATAAGCCAAGGAACACCAGGTACAAGCTGGAACAGAGAAGATTTCAGCTCAACATGAGGAGAAACTTCTTTACAGTGAGGGTGACAGAGGCCTGGAGCAGGCTGCCCAGAGAGGTTGTGGAGTCTCCTTCTCTGGACACATTCCAAACCCACCTGGATGCATTCCTGTGCAGACTACCCTGGGTGATGCTGCTCTTGACAGCTTCTCAGGGGAGGGATTCAAGCTGTGCAGTATCACCCTTAGAGTGAAAAGGGTCATCCTACCATCCACCATCAAGCTGCTGACTGGATGAGGCACTTGATGCCATGGTTTAGTTGATCAGATGGTGCTGGGTGATAGGTTGGACTTGATGATCTCTAAGGTCTTTTCCTACCTGGTTAATTCTGTATTCTGTATTCTTTATTCAGGTAATGGCTGTGAACAGCCTTCACAAGAGGAAGTGGGGAAGGAGGTGCTGATCTCTTCCTGATATCATGGGATCACAGAGTGATAGATGCATGATTTTAATCATAGTGATGTCCAAATATAACCAATTTTCTAAATGAAATAACCTAAGAAAAGAAGTTTCCAGGAATTTGGACCAAAGTTCTGAAGCAGGGAAGACCTAAACTAAACGTTTCACTGAACTTACCTCATTAAGCTTTTGCCTAAATTTTAGCCATGATTCCTCTCCACTTAAAACTTCAGATGTAGCCCTAAAAGAGATAAAATATTGCTCAGGATCTGACAAATATTTAATCTTGGCATGCTTTGTGTTTAAATCAGATGTAAAATTCTCAGCCTCTGTCTGGGAAACCTTCTTATCTCTAGAATCACAGAATCACAGAATTTCAGGGGTTGGAAGGGACCTCGAAACCTCATCCAGTTCAACTCCCCTAGAGCAGGATCACCTAGAGCAGATCACACAGGAACACATCCAGGAGAGTTTTGAATATCTCCAGAGAGGGAGAACTCCACAACCCCCCTGGGCAGCCTGTGCCAGGGCTCTGTCACCCTCACAGGGAAAAATTTTTTCCTCCTGTTCCCATGGAACTTCCTCTGCCTCAGCTTCCCCCACTGCCCCTTGTGCTGGCATTGGGCATCCCCCAGCAGAGCCTGGCTCCAGCCTCTGGGCACTCACCCTGCACATATTTGTAAACACTGATGAGGTCACCTCTCAGTCTCTTTTTCTCTAAGCTAAAGAGCCTCAGCTCCCTCAGTCTCTCCTCATATGGAAGATGTTCCATTCCCTTAACCATCCTCGTGGCTCTGTGCTGGACTCTTTCAAGCAGCTCACTGTCTTTCTTGAACTGAGGGGCCCAGAACTGGACACAATATTCCAGATGTGGCCTCACCAGTGCAGAGTAGAGGGGGAGGAGAACCTCTCTACCTACTGGTCACACCCCTTCTAGTCCACCCCAGAATGGCACTGGCCTTCTTGCCACAAGAGCACTTTGCTGGCTCATGGTCATCCTTCCACCCACCAGGACCCCCAGGTCCCTTTCCCCTTCACTCCAGCAGGTCTGTCCCCAGCCTGTACTGGTGCATGGAGTTGTTCCTTCCCAGGAGCAAGACTCTACACTTGCCCTTGCTGAACTTCATCTAATTTCTCCCTGCCCAGCGCTCAGCCTGTCCAAGTCTCACTGAATGGCAACAGAACCTTCTGGTGTGTCAGCCACTCCACGTCTGTCAGGTGTAAATGTAACTGATCTCAAAAGAGCAAGGCTTCAAGAACTGTTTGTGGAAAGGTTTAGTGCAGGTATTTCAGCAGATACATTGCCTTGTTCCTGGCCTGCATAATGCAAGCTGACTGAAAAGTGATCGTTGATGCTTTCTCCTCAGCTGCATTGTTTCTACTTTTGGCATTTACATGGTTTGCCTGCCTCAAAATATTGAGCTGCAGATTTTACAAGCACACACGATTCTCAGCGAGGAAATCTTCACCAATATCTGCAAGAGAGGACTTTCTGACTGAGATATAATCCTGTGCTATTGAAAAAGAGAATTTAAACCTTACCCCTTCCTCAGACATTTTGGTTTGCTGTGTTTCCAGGGCTTTGGCCTTTCTCTTCACCTTTGTGTAAACAAACACCACAACAATCCATTTTTTTGGGGGGTGTGTGTAGCCTGTGAGGACTTCAGATGCTGAAGAAATGCCAGTAAAATATGTATGCATTTTGCAATCAGCTTTCAGGGCTGCAAACTCCCAGCAGAAGTACTTCTGCACCTCTCTAGCCGAGGAGGTTAGCAGATATGTCAGAACATACCTGACCAGTCAGATGCCTGTTGAATACTAACGAGCAACCCAGAAATTCAAACGTTTCACACTCCTCCTTGCTGCTTATTATTATTGAAGAGTGGAAGGGTTAGCATTGTAAACAACACTTCACTAGGTGCTCTGCCACAGCAAACAACGAGGAGAGGGCAGAAGAGGTGTGAAATGGGAGCTAAATTCAGTGAACAAGTATCTTGCTATGCATTACTAGCCCCCTTCTACAAAACAGCCTCCTGTCATGATCCTGTGGAGTTACCTCTTGGCAATTCCTGCTCTGTGGTGTGGGTGTGCTGCCTCACAGGGAACTGATGCAATTTGTGCAGTTGTTGTCCCCAGCATGTGTATTGCTGCAGGAGCAACTCTGTTGTGACCTCTAAGTTCTGGAACACAAGCCCTATGAGGAGAGACTAAGGGAGCTGGGGTTGCTTAGCCTGGAGAAGAGGAGGCTCAGGGGAGACCTTATTGCTCTCTCCAACTCCCTGAAAGGAGGTTGTAGCCAGGTGGGAGTTGGTCTCCTCTCCCAGGCAACCAGCACCAGAACAAGAGGACACAGTCTCAGGCAGCACCAGGGGAAGTTGAGGCTGATGTTAGGAAGAAATTCTACACAGAGATAGTGATTGCCCATTGGAATGTGCTGTCTGGGGAGGTGGTGGAGTCACCATCACTGGAGGTGTTCAGGAGGAGACTTGATGGGGTGCTTGGTTGCATGGTTTAGTTGGTTAGGTGGTGTTGGATGATAGGTTGGACACGATGATCTCAAAGATCTCTTCCAACCCGGTCTGGTCTATCCTATCCTATCCTATCCTATCCTATCCTATCCTATCCTATCCTATCCTATCCTATCCTATCCTATCCTATCCTATCCTATCCTATCCTATCCTATCCTATCCTATCCTATCCTATCCTATCCTATCCTACCCTATCCTATTCTATTCTATCCTATTCTATCCTATTCTATTCCCTTACTACTGCCTAATTAGGTGATATGATTTTATGAAATCACAGGTGCCCATTGGGGACCAGACTGCAATTACCAGAGATGCTTTATTTGGAGCCTGCTTTGAATCCAGGTCTCTCGAAGCAGGAAGCCAGCAATGGTGTTAACCCATATCATTAAATTGGACATGTCTCCCTCCCCTCACCCCCCTTGAAGTTTATATTTATCTGTAGAGGCTTTGGAGAGAAGTAACCTCTCTTTGCTGGGATGAGTTTTGCATCACAGCAAAGCCTAATGAAAATGAATTGGTAGTGCTGCAAGCTTTCTCTTGCAGGTTATTGCAGTCTGGGTATTTTTGCAGGCTGCAGCAGCCCATGGTTTGTCCATTATGTAGCACCTTCTAGTACTTGAAACTACCATCAGGCATTTGCCCTCCAGGTGTCTCATCAGGTGTGCTTACAGAAGGGTAACCAAGAAAGCCTAATTTGAGTGACTGAACTAGATGCTGGGTTGCACAGCATCACAGGCTTCTCACTGCCATCTGTGGCTGAGCTGGAATGTAGCAGCTAACGAGGGTACTTGAGCATCTACCATTAAGAGTGGAGAGAAATCCTTTCATAATGTTAATTAGCTTTGCATTTCTAAAATGCTTAGGGATCACTTAAAATCCACAGATGCTTTCGAAAGAGGCAATGGTTCACTGCACAGGCAGCTGCAGCATTGCCTGGTCTGAGCTCGGCGGCAGAGAGATGCAGCTGATGTAGCTTTGGAAGGTCACAGTTGCTGTATTTACTGGAGCTTATTATTAGCTGGAAACTCTGTTTGTTGCTATCAAGTGCACTTGCCAAATCCAGGCTGGTTGTCAGAGGGCAGTGAAGAAGTGATATTCCCTGAGAAGCTGTCCTCCTTGTGACCGTTCAATAGTATCCCTAAATGAAGATTTAATGGCTTTTGAATGGAAAACAGAATCTGTGTTCCATCCATTTTGAGTCAGGAAAAAACCCAAAGTGGCACTCGGCCTTCTCTCCATGGATACATTTCTGCAGAGCAGCAGGACGCTGGCAGCACAGCTCTCTTCATAAAGCAAAGCATTTCCACGAACTACAGGAGGGTTGGGGGGGGTTATTATTTTGGGGCTTGTTTTTTCCTTTGTCTTTTTTTGGAAGCAGAAATAATCCAAAGAATATTCAGCAATGTTCTCACTCTGGTGATTTCTGACATTCTCCCTTTCACCTTCCAGCTTTAATTTTATTACATAAGTATAATTTTCTTCCCTTTCCATGTGTTGTGCATCTGCTCTACAGGCTCCAGCCAGGAGATTAACCTTATGGGGACGTGAAAATATCCACTGCATTGATGCCAGAAGACAAGTTTATGTTCATTCCAAATGGCATCAAGGGCTGCTTGCTCGTTTCCCCTTTATATCCCTTACAGTGACTTAAATCTCTGGTGCTTGTTGTCTAAAGCAGACAAGGTAAAAAGAAAAGGCCTTTCTGATCATGAACTGAAAAATACTTCTCGTGGTGCTGGAATTTGGATGCTCAACAACTCTTACTTTAAAGCAACCCTGAGCAGCCTGATGTAGTGTGAGGTGTCCCTGCCCGTGGCAGGGGTGTTGGAGCTAGATGATCCTCGAGGTCCCTTCCAACACTAATAATTCTATGATTCTGTGACTGAGCATTTTCTGCCTTTTTCCTTTGTAAGGTATCAATCATTGCACGGGGACTAGCTTTCCTTCTGACTGCTGGGAGGACTTTTCTTCATTTTCACTCATGACAGACTCCTTTTCCCAGCCTGCACAGAGGCAGTATTCTCTACATGAGTGAAAAATCGTTCAGCTAAAATTTCTCCAGTGTCTCAGGCTCTCATGAGGTAAACACCTCACCTGCTGCACTATCCTTATCATTCCAGCAATGGTTGGAAGTGTTATGAAAATACTATGTAGGCATTAAAGGAAAAAAAATGTCAACAACTCCCCCCCCAAAAAAGCAAACAAAAACCCCCAAAGACAAATCAACATCAGCACAGCTTGATCCAAGCTGATGCTGAGTTGCTGCCTTGACCTGGCAAGATGTAGTTACCTCATGTTGGTTGTGCACGATTGCTTCTTCTAAAATGAAAGGTCAAAGAAAATGATTGTGCCACGGTGCTCAGAATGGCATTTAGGAAAAGTAATAATATTCCAAAGTCCTGGCTGCACTTGAACAAAAGTAGCCAAGCACTGATTACTCTCTAAAGGACTCAGCCTGTGTGCTATGGTCTTGTTTTCACAAACAGCTCCTCGAAAGCTCCCGTGGGCTTGTGGCGGGCAAGGCATTTGGTGAGGGGAATTCATTTCCACGCAGCAAAATCCATTTTGCTCACAATGGATGGAAATCATAGAGTCATAGAATTGTCAGGGTTGGAAGAGACCTCAAGGATCATACAGTTCCAGCCCCCCTGCCATGGGCAGAGACACCTCACACTACAGCAGGTTGCTCACAGCCACATCCAGCCTGGCCTTCAAAACCTCCAGGGATGAGGCTTCCACCACCTCCCTGGGCAACCTGTGCCAGTGTCTCACCACCCTCCTGGGGAATAACTTCTTCCTAACATCCAATCTGAATCTACTAATTTCTAGTTTTGCACCATCCCCCCCAGTCCTATCACTCCCTGACACCCTAAAAACTCCCTCCCCATCTTTTTTTGTAGCCCTCTTCAGATGAAGACCACAAGAAGGACTCCTGGGAGCCTTCTCCTCTCCAGACTGAGCAACCTCCCTCTATCTGTCCCTGTAGCAGAGGAGCTCCAGCCCTCTAATCATCCTTGTGGCCCTTTTCTGGACACCTTCCAGCACCTCCAGATCCTTCCTGTAACAGGGACTCAAGAACTGGATACAGTGCTCCAGGTGGGGTCTCATGTGGAGTACTGCATCCAGTTCTGGAGCCCCTATTACAGGATCTGTAGTATTAAGCAGGTAGCATAAAGCACACGGTATATCCATCCTTAGAAATACATACTACCATAACATTTTTCTGTGGAAAAGCTTTGTTTGTCTATGACACAGCTCAGTGCAGGACTGGGAATATGTGGTGGTGGTGAACCACAAATAATAAACCCAGAACTGGATGTAGTTGCAAGCCCTTGTTGATGTGTCCTCTGCAGCAGGGAACTTGCTGTGCTGGTTAATGACAGTAAGATATGTGTCCTGCTTGGATTTTGTATTTGCTTTCCTTCTGCCAATCCCTTGCTGCACTGCAGCTGAGGCTGGGGAGTGAGTTGTTGAAGCCCAGTTCTCAATTAAGGATGAGGTCACCATTCAGGATCAGATGCACGCAGCTCTCCATCATCCTTAACGTTTGTTGTGCTCTCCATTAGCTTTCACAAAGACACTTGGCATTTCCTTCATTGCCATTGGTGTTTTAAACTGATCTTTGTAAACAGCTTTTCTCTTCTGTCACATCTGCCACTTCGGGTCAGACTTCAAACATTCCTGTTCTGGCTCAACCTCAGCATCCCTACAGAATCTGAGATGGTTTTGCTTGCAACTGTCTGCCAGATTCTAGACTCATTTCCTGTTATTTCTAAATGCCAAGGTTAATGTGGGATGTGGATGGTTTCAGTACAGGCCTCATTATTGTAGCCATCCCTTAGAGGCTCCATTTTCTTTTCCCCTAACCTTTGGCTGTTTACACTAGTGAAAATACATCTCACTCTTATGGTGTTGAATTAACAGTGCAAATACCATTGCTGGTTCTTTTAGGCATTCTCTGTCTATTTTCCTGTTCACTAAGGACTGATTTGCTGTCCTGCTCCTCCCTTTCATCTTGAATCCTACTTTTCTTTCCTTCTTTTTCTCTCTTACCTGGGATGACCCAGGTAACTACAGACCAGTCAGCCTCACCCCCATCCCCAGAAAGGTGATGGAGTAACTGCCACAGGGTAGGTTTAGGCTGCACTTTAGGAAATTTTTTGCCCAGCAAGAGTGGTCAGGCATTGGAATGAGCTGCACAAGGAGGTGCTGGAGTCACCCTGGATGTGTTTAAAGGTGGTTTGGATGTGGTGCTTGGGGCTTAGGGGTGAACCTTGTCGAGTAGGGCTCTGGGTTGGACTGGGTAATCCAATATCTTTATTCATGATCTGATGAATCATGATCCAACATCTTATTCATGATATTCACCATTAGTAAGTTTGCAGATGACACCAAGCTGGGGGAAGGTGTCTATCTGCTGGAGGGCAGGAGGGCTCTGAAGAGCAGCATGACAGGCTGCACAGATGTGCTGAGTCCAAAATGATGGCATTTAACAAGTCCAAGCACCGGGTGCTGCACTTTGGCCACATCAAACCCATTCAGCTCTACAGGCTGGGGACAGAGTGGCTGGAGAGCAGCCAGGAAGAAAGGGACCTGGGGGTACTGATTGACAGGAGCAGAACATGAGCCAGCAGTGTGCCCAGGTGGCCAAGAAGGTCAATGGCATCCTGGCCTGCATGAGAAATAGTGTGGCCAGCAGGAGCAGGGAGGTCATTCTGCCCTGTACTCAGCACTGGTTAGGCCACACCTTGAGCGCTGTGTCCGGTTCTGGGCCCCTCAGTTTAAGAAGGACATTGAGAGACTTGAATATGTCCAGAGAAGGGCAATGAGGCTGGGGAGAGGTCTGGAGCACAGCGCTGTGATGGGAGGTGAGGGAGCTGGGGGTGTTTATCCTGGAGAAGAGGAGGCTCAGGGGAGACCTTATTGCTGTCTACAACTACCTGAAAGGAGGTTGCAGCCAGGTGGGGGTTGGTCTCTTCTCCCAGGCAAGCAGCATCAGAACAAGAGGACACAGGATCAAGCTGTGCCAGGGCAAGTTTAGGCTTGAGGTGAGGAGAAAGTTCTTCCCAGAAAGAGTAATTGGCCATTGGAATGTGCTGCCCAGGGAGGTGGTGGAGTCACCATCCCTGGAGGTGTTCAAGAGGGGACTGGATGCGGCTCTTGAAGCCATGGTTTA
This sequence comes from Dryobates pubescens, assembly GCF_014839835.1. Lineage (NCBI taxonomy): Eukaryota > Metazoa > Chordata > Aves > Piciformes > Picidae > Dryobates > Dryobates pubescens. Next base: position 47,720,704 of record NC_071615.1, read on the forward strand.
GTAGTCATGTTAGGTATTAGGCAATAGGTTGGACTTGATGATCTCTGAGGTCTTTTCCAACCTTGTTCATTCTATGATCCTATCCTGAGGGCATGATTCTGTGATACCGTGGCCGTGCTGGGCACCCAGTGCTATCTAAGCCACGGCTGCTGGCTTACATTAACCCCCACTTCCAACCAACACATTTTAAACCTCTTCTGTGACAAACGTGTCCATTCATGGGGAATATCCTAAACTCAGTGGCCAAAACTAGAATTTAAAAAAACACACCTCATTTTGAAGACTTCCTTTGGGTTTGTTTGGGTTTATTTTTAAGGAAACAAACAGAAAGAACGTGAAAGTCACTGCACTAATGCAAATTCTATGGACTTGTTTGCTTGCAAGTGATTTGCTGGTAGTATTTTCCCCTGAGCAAGTCTATTGTGGAAGCTTTTTTTAAATGAATATCATTTCTAAGGGATACATAGAATACATAGATAACTGTGTTTGATCTGCATTCCTTTCAAATGGGAGGTATTGGTGCTTGGCAGAGCTTGGTGCTGGCCATTTTGTCAGTCCAGGAACCCTGATGTTTGTCACACCTTCCTTGAGGCTTCCTCCTTTTAGTGTGGCCATTCTCATTCTTCTCAGAGAAACAAAATGAAAGGACTTGGCAGGGTAATTCAGCCTGACACTTTGAGCCATCCCATGAGCCATTAGAAGAGGCTGTAAGATTTGCTCCTCCTCACCAGCAATTCAGCCTTCCTGCAGGGTTCAGAAGTAACAGACAACCTTTCCACTGCAATCCATCCCTCATGCCTGACTTCAGCATTAGTGCCAGGAAGATGGAACTTTTCCACCATAAAACCAGAATCATATGTCAATTATTTTTAATATTTCCATGAAGGTGCTCTTTAATTTGTTCTGCTGTCTACTTATTGATTAATTACAGGCTCACAGGATGTTAGGGGTTGGAAAGGACCTCTGGAGATCATCAAGTCCATCCTCCCTGCCAGAGCAGGATCACAGAATCTAGTGCAGGCCACGCAGGAATGCATCCAGATGGGTCTGGAAAGGCTCCAGAGAAGGAGCCTGTTCCAGTGCTCTGTGATGGTCACAGTGGAGAAGTTCCTCCTCATGCTGAGGTGGAACCTCTCTAACCATTGCCCCTTGTCCTATCCCAGGGTGCAACTGAGCAGAGCCTGTCCCCTCCCTCTTGACCCCCAGCCCTCAGACATTTATATATCCCCTCTCAGTCTTCTCCTCTCCAGACTAAACAGCCCCAGGGCTCTCAGCCTCTCCTCATAGGGCAGTGCTCCAGTCCCTCAGTCATCCTCACAGCCCTACACTGGAGTCTCTCAAGCAGATCCCTGCCCCTCCTGAAGTGAGGAGCCCAGAACTGGATGCAGTATTCCAGGTATGGCCTCACCAGTGCAGAGTGGAGGAGGAGGAGGAGAACCTCCCTTGATCTGCTGGACACATGCATCCTAGATTTGGTAGTCTAGGGTGTTGTCTGGGGAATTCCTCCACTGAGGCAGGCAGACTATGGTCAGTTTTCATACCTCTTACTGGTGTTTACAGAATCACCTTCAATTCAGTCCCATCACTTGGTGTTTATTTTTATCTAGTTCTGGAAACATGGTTTCTAGTGCAGCTTTTTGTGTGGCATCACCTCTCAGCAGCATTATCACCCATGGATGCCTTTCTGTGGGAAGCCTGGGTCTGAGAGTCTAACACACACGTTCCCTAGAGGGCACTTAGGGTTTGACCCAAGGACCTGGGGTTGGACCTGATGATCTCTGGAGGTCCCTTCCAACCTTGTGATACTGTGATACTTGAGCTGCCTCTGAGCCTGTATTTGGAAGTTCACTGGGGGCATGGTCCATCAGCCTGGTCTCAAAACCCAGCGATGTGCTGCGCAGCCATCTGGGTAGGCATACTTAATCCAATTTATTTTGACTCACAACCCTGAGATTGTTCTGTGGATCGATTTCTCAAAGTATTAAAGGCTGACACGAATCCAAATCTGGATATAAAGGTCTGTGGTATGAACCTTATTGCTGCCAACCATTCCAAACTGGCTATTTTACTACTCTTTTTGGGGGGGAGAACAAAGCCCACATTGACTCAAAAAGAGAGGAGCATTTGCCAGGTCCAATAAACCTTAGTAGCTTTTTGTCATTTGCATTTTCACTGGAGCAAATTGACACAACTTGCCTCTCAATTGGTTACCACTCCTTAAGCTGTGAAAAACAGATGAGAAAATACAGTGTGCATGTTACAAAGCAAGAAAAACGTGCTCTGCTCCAATGTTTTTGCCTCAGTTTATACCTTACAACCTGCTTGCTAAGCTTCATGCTTGACTGAAAAGGAAATGGTGTGTTCAGCCAAAGCCAAGCCACTGTCAACAAGATGCTAGTGCACATTTAGATGCAGAAATCAAACACTGGTTTGGAGATATTATTGCTTAGATATAGAAGCATAGAATTGTTAGGATTGGAAGGGACCTCAAGGATCATTCAGTTTCAACCCCCCTGCCATGGGCAGGGACACCTCATGCTACAGCAGGTTGCTCACAGCCACATCCAGCCTGGCCTTCAAAACCTCCAGGGATGAGGCTTCCAACACCTCCTGGGCAACCTGTGCCAGTGTCTCACCACCCTCATGGGGAACAACTTCTTCCTAACATCCAATCTTAATCAATTTCTACTTTTTTTTCCCCAGTCCTATCACTCCCTGACACCCTCAAAAGTCCCTCCCCAGCTTTCTTGTAGTCCCCTTCAGATACTGGAAGGCCACAATAAGGTCTCCTCTTCTCCAGTCTGAACAGCTCCAACTCTTTCAATATGTTGTCATAGAAGAGGAGCTCCAGCCCTGCTCTGGGCACTCTCGGCATACTGCCAGCCATGGGAGCATCTGCACCGTATCATTAGTTGAATGGCAGTAGATATCCACACCAGTGAGGTGTAATCCACTCAAGATCTTCTAGATGTGCTAATACACTGTCTTTGTTTCCATAATATAACTGAGAACCCAGAAAAGTAGAGTGAAATCACAGAATCACAGAGTGTCAGGGGCTGGAAGGGACCTCGATAACTCATCCAGTCCAACTCCCCCTGCCAGAGCAGGATCACCTAGACCAGGTCACACAGGATTACATCCAGGTCTGTCTTGAATATCTCCTGAGAGGGAGACTCTACAACCCCCCTGGGCAGCCTGTTCCAGTGTTCTGTCACCCTGACACTGAAAAAATTCTTCCTCCTGTTTCCATGGAACTTCCTCTGCCTCAGCTCCCACCATTGCCTCTTGTGCTGGCATTGGGCATCACCCAGCAGAGCCTGGCTCCAGCCTCTCATCAGTCCTTCACTTTCAGCAAGAAATGCTGTGCTGGGAAAGCTCAGCTGCACTGTTTCTTTTTCTTCTGGCTGTAATGTAAAAAAGATGGAGGCTCTGATAATGTATTTCTTGATTTGCTTTTTGCCCTTTACAAGGAAGCTGCAGAAAAAGCAGTTTAGTGTTAAAGATGTGTGGTAAAGAGAGCATATAGAGACTTGGTCTGACTCAAGCTCCTCCTCACCACTATTCTTCCTTCAGTGGTGGCAAATTATTAGTGACAAGGGAAGGGTATTACAAGTTACACACATGGAAGTATTTCTGCTCTACAACTTCTCATTTTCTGATCATCTAAGTCTCAAAAGCAGAAGCTGCATCAATTCAGCAAGATTCTTACTTTCCCAGGTCTGCTTTTACTTCTGCTTCCAACAGCTTTTTCACCTTTAGCCAGGGGCTACTTTTCTTCCAGTATCTAAGTAGCTGCTCCCTCATAAAAGTTGCTTTCATGGTTTTGCATTATTATTTCTTTAATCTGTTTGGGTTAAGGCCTAATTTACCTCAGGCTACCATTCCTCCACTGGAATGGAGCACATCACTGTTCTGTAGGGTGCATTGGCAGTTATGGTACTGCAGGGATGACCTGTGGATGTGATCTATCTCAAATTCTGCAAGGCCTCTGATGCTGACCCCCACAATGTCCAGCTTGCCAGGTTTGAGAGATATGGATTTGCTGGGAGGTCTGTTCAGTGGATAAGGAATTGGCTGGATGGTCACATCCAGAGGGTGGTGCTCAGTGACTTGAAGTCCAGCTGGAGAGCAGTGACAGTGCTGTCCCTCAGGGGTCTGGACTGTGCTCTTTAATGTTTTTATCACTGCTATAGACAGTTGGATCAGAGTGCACCACCAGCAGTGTGCAGATGGCACCAAGCTGAGTGGTGCTGTCGATACACCAGAAGGACAGGATGGCATCCAGAGGGACCTGGGCAGGCTGGAGGGGTGGCCCAGGTGAACCCCAGGTGGGTTAACAAGAACAAGTGCAGGGTTTTGAACCTGGACCAGAACAATCCTCACTATCAATACAGTATTCATATTCTGATACCAGTCTGCAAATATGGGCCAGAAGAATCCCCACTAGCAACACAGACTGGGGGAGGAGGTGCTAGAAAACAGACTGAGGAAAAGAACCTGGGGGTGCTGATGGATGAGAAGCTGGACATGAGCAGGCAGGGTGAGCTTGCAGCACAGAAGGCAGATCACAGCCTGGGCTGCATCCAAAGCAGCATTGCCAGCAGAGCCAGAGAGGTGATTCTGCCACTTTGCTCTGCTCTGGGGAGACCTCACCTGGAGTACTGTGTGCAGGTCTGGAGCCCTCAGTACAGGAAGGACATGGACCTGATGGAGAGGGTCCAGAGGAGGGCCATGAAAATGATCAGGGGGTTGGAGCAGCTCTGCTATGAGGACAGACTTCAGCCTGGAGAAGAAGAGGCTCTGGGGAGACCTAATAGCAGCCTGCCAGTACCTGAAGTGGGATATAAGAAAGATGGAGAGAGGCTGTTTGCAAAGGCCTGCAGTGACAGGACAAGGGAGAATGGTTTCAAACTAGAGCAGAGCAGATTTAGATTAGATATTAGGAACAAGTTCTTCACTCTGAGGATGGTGGAACATTGGAACAGGTTGCAAAAGAAGGTGGTTGAGGCTCCTTCCCTGGAGATATTCAAGGTAAGACTCAACAAGGCTCTGGGCAGCCTGATCTAGTTGGGGGATGTCCCTGCTGACTGCGGGGAGGTCAGACTGGATGAGCTTTGGAGGTCCCTTCTGGCCTGGACCATTCTATGATTCTATGATGCTTGCTGCTCAGTGTCCTTTACCATGTTTCCTATCTTGTCAAACACTGATTCCCACCCACATGTAAGTGTGCATCATATCTTGGTTTTGTAAAAACACAGTCAGTAACATTGCATTGAAAACTTGATGTTTCTGAAGTCTCTTTCTCTTAGGGGAAAAAGCAGTAATCATTTGCATTGAGCTGAATTTATTCCTCAGAAGGTATTCTTCAAGTCAGCCCTTGCTGCACACTGGTTTTTTTTCCAAGGCCAGAAGAAATCAGTATTGACATTTACTCTTAACTCTTGTGTAGTGCAGGCCACATCATTTCACTAAGTAGCTCCTTCAGTAAGACCCTTGACATGTCTCTCAGAAGAACATCTCATTTAATTAGGTGCTGAGAATAAATCTATCAAAATGATCAAAGAAAGTACCACCACAGCCATTCATTTGTCAAGTCACTGCCTAAGTTCATGCCATTAGCCCCAGTAATGGTCTTGCAGCGAAGTCAGAGTGGAAATTCAACATAAAGTAAATAGCCAGTACTGAGCCCATTGTTTCCAAGAGGAAGAGCCTTCCTTGGCCATTCATTGTGACAGTGTGTACTCTGAAGTTCTTATTCATCTCCCTTTAAACTGTGGCAGTAGTTTCCTGCTGTTGTGGTTTGGAATCTGTGTCATTATGCTGTTCATATGTGCCAGGTATGGGGATGGGGCTTGTGCTGAGGTATTTATCTACTTCCAAAACTGCCTTCCAAAACTCTGATGATGCTGAATTTAAACAATTCTATCTTCCACTATAGAATTCTTTAGACTGCCTCATCAGATCTGTAACACACTAATGCCTGTGTATTAGCATGTAATGTGATACAGCAAGAGAGGATTTGAGGAAATCGCTTTGGCCAAGGAACTGATTTTCAAACTCTGCTTATTTCTTCTGATTTTACCTCACACTAGCTCCATTCAGTTCCCTGAACAGCTGTTAGCACCCAAAGAGAGCACATATTTCAGTTTTGTTTCTCCTGAGAGAATTCCAGTTTTCATATTCTGATACCAGTCTGCAAATATGGCCCAGAAGAATCCCCACTAGCAACACAGACTGGGGGAGGAGGTGCTAGAAAACAGCCCTGAGGAAAAGGACCTGGGGGTGCTGATGGGTGAGAAGCTGGACATGAGCAGGCAGGGTGAGCTTGCAGCACAGAAGGCAAATCACAGCCTGGGCTGCATCCAAAGCAGCATTGCCAGCAGATCCAGAGAGGTGATTCTGCCACTTTGCTCTGCTCTGGGGAGACCTCCCCTGGGGTACCGTGTACAGGTCTGGAGACTTCAGTATAGGAAGGACATGGACCTGATGGAGAGGGGCCAGAGGAGGGCCATGAGGATGATCGTGGGCTGCAAAACCTCTGCTACGAGGACAGGCTGAGGGAGTCTGGAGAAGAGGATTCTTCAGAGAGACCTAATAGCAGCCTTCCAGTTCCTGAAGGGGGTTAGAAGAAGGATGGGGAGAGTCTGTTTACAAAGGCTTGCAGTGGCAGGATGAGGGGCAATGGCTTCAAACCAGAGAAGACAGATTTAGATTGGATATTGGGAACAAGTTCTTTTCTATACAGAACACTGGAACAGGTTGCCCAGGGAGGTGGTTGAGGCTCCTTCCATGGAGACGTTCTAGGTAAGATTCAACGAGGCCCTGGGCAGCCTGATCTAGTTGGGGATGTCCTTGATGACTGCAGGGAGGTCAGGGTGGATGAGCTTTAGAAGTCCCTTCTGGCCTGGACCATGCTATGATTCTATGACTTCAGTGAACTATTGTAAACCACATTCCAGAACCAAACTAAGAGATGCAGTCGATTTCTGTACTCACCTTACTGGGATTTTCCAGAAGAGATAACAGCTGCCAAGTTTAACCTATTCTCCTGTCAATCTTGTTATTGAAGTATCTATTTGCTTGCAGCTGAGAATGACTTTGGAGTCTTGACTGAAGTTCTCCACATTGGCCTAAACAGTAATGGTGCCATTTGAATTTCCTGGATAGTTACATCTGGGTATGTGAACATCAGAACTACCCCTGAGGTACTTTCAGTAGTGCTCACCAGCAAAAGACTTTGAAATGAGAAACTGGTGGGCAGTTTTCCTGATGATCCATGATCAGGCTGATAATTCTATCCCTCCTCCTTCTTGACAGCAATAAAACTCTGTGATTTAGCAGAACCATGACCTTTTTCAGAGAAGCCTGCCCAGCAAAGAGTGAAATATGAACTGAGACATTAGCTTTTCAGAATGACAACATCTCATCACCAGTCCACCCAAGATATCCAAACCACTCACTGCAGGTACAAAACAAGTAGCCACACACATAACATTATGATTTGTGGTTGAGACTGGGTGAAAGTTTTCTTTAAATAATAAATCTTTAGTCCTCATAAAGCTCTTAGATAATTTATGTTTATTATGGCAGCTGTGTCAGGGATGGAAAAGAAAAGGTCATGGCGATATGTCCAGTGGATAAGAAGCTAGAAACAATGCAGCCTAGCAGGAATGTGGATCTTCATTTTTCCAGCTGCTAGGCTAGCCACTGCACAGAGAAAATTCTGACTCTCCTCTGTACTCTCATCTTATTTCTGTGAAGGAGCAATCCCAGGAGCAAGGGATGGGAACTGAGGTAGGTCTGGCTCCCAGCAAGGTGACCTAAAGATGAAGTTAGAGTGTTGCTTTCTTGCTCTCTTTCACTAGTTAGGTCTTTTAGAAGTAGAATGACTCCTGCAGGTTTGAGCAGATCATTACCTTTTAGGACATTCAGAGTCACTTCAAAATACTCTGCCAATATTCTTGAACACCCTTCAGGGAGCCTACTAACCTCACCAGAAGTGAGAGACAGTCCCAGGCTGCTGGTGTGATCCAAGCCTGAAATGAATTTGCACTTCAATGTCTTAAGTAACAGCTGACAGGAAATTTTGCAGGGAGTTTCCCTCAGTCAAGAATATCTGGTATTAGTTATTTTAAGGGATTATTGTTAAGGGGGGGTAGGGGGGTGCCACTTATTTTATGGTGGTTTGGTTTTTTTTCCTACCACGAAGTGAAAACTGTTCCAAATTTGAAAGCACTACCTTATATTTCATTCATTTCCAGAATGACTGAAGCTGAGCATTACTCAGAGCTCCACAGAACACTCTGTCAGCATAGAGCAGTGCAGTAACCATTTTAAACCTCAGAGTTTTAAGGAAAACTGATAACACAGAGAAAGCTTTTGTGGTTTAAGGCAGCATCAGGGCACTGCCTAGAAGTGTAATTCAGAGATGTGACTCTGTAGCTCAGTAAGAAAATACTGTCCAAAGAAAAGGCCTCCTGGCCAAGTTAAGTAATAACTCTGTAAACAATTTATGCTTCCCACATATGCATAACATTACATTTTACTAGAAAGATTTAGGTTGTACTATACATATGTAAGCTAACCACTGCCCCCTGGAAGACCTCAATAGTCATAAGGGTAGACCTTATTGGAGCAGTGTGGAAACCACCAGCCAGCCACAGGACACATTGCCAGTGGTTACAGTACTCTGTTATGCTGAGAAGATTGTAGAAGAGAGGGCTTTGGAACCGAGTGTTAGTGATATGACTCTGAGATTCTTTCAAGGGTCTCTTTGAGATAGAACATCTCTGTGTGTTTCAGATGAGTGTTCTCAGAAGTAAAGGTGCTCTTAGAGGAATGTGCTGGGTTAAGCCAAGCCCAGGTGGAATGGGCTGTAAAACCTAGCCCTAGGTGGGCTGGAAACCTGACCCCAGGTGGGCAGGGAGACTTAGCCCCCTCCCAGGGAAAGGGGCCCCTGGGTCAAAGTCCCATTTTCTGTCCACAACCCTGTTCAAGAGGGGCAACTTTCTGTCTCGCTCTCTTTCTGCTGCTCTCGGCCCTCTGATACCCTTCTGCTGTTGCTGTGAACTGCTAACCATGTGGCCCAGCCTGCTCCATGCGGTCCCAGACATCTAAGAGGACTGCATCCAAAGAGAATCCATCTTCCATCGAGAGAATCCTTTGCCAGCTGCGTCTGGTTTTGTGCACATTTGTATTTATGCCTTTTCCTTATACCTCTGTAACCTTCCTTTTACTTAAAAGGATGATCTCCAAAGGTCCTTTCCAACCCCTAATATCCTGTGATCCTGTAATGTGCTTCTGAAACATTACAGTCCAGGAGATCTCCATACCTTGAAGAAGCATAGCTAGGACTAACTCACATGAGTTACTACTCCTTTCCTATTTAACAGTAATTTTTGGTGTGGGCACTGCTGTATGTGGTATACAGCATGAAGGAATAAAGAACAAATGTCTTTGATTCCTAGCCTGTTTATGTTGTTTGGTTGGTTTTGGTTTGTTTGGTTGATTTAGAATGGAATGGAATGGAATGGAATGGAAGGGAAGGGAAGAGAAGAGAAGAGAAGAGAAGAGAAGAGAAGAGAAGAGAAGAGAAGAGAAGAGAAGAGAAGAGAAGAGAAGAGAAGAGAAGAGAAGAGAAGAGAAGAGAAGAGAAGAGAAGAGAAGAGAAGAGAAGAGAAGAGAAGAGAAGAGAAGAGAAGAGAAGAGATCAGGTTGGAAGAGACCTTCAAGATCATCGAGTCCAACCTATCATCCAACACCACCTAATCAACTAACCCATGGCACCAAGCACCCCATCAAGTCTCCTCCTGAACACCTCCAATGATGGTGACTCCACCACCTCCCCAGGCAGCACATTCCAATGGGCAATCACTCTCTCTGTGTAGAACTTCTTCCTAAACCTCCCCTGGCATAGCTTGAGACTGTGTGCTCTTGTTCTGGTGCTGGTTTCCTGGGAGAAGAGACCAACCCCCACCTGGCTACAACCTCGAATGACAAAATGATTTCGACTGGAAAAGAACTCCAGGGCAGTCCTCTGCAGTAGTTTTGCTTTTGAGTTCTGGGGAGTCCCTTGGTCAGCCAAAGCAAATCTCTACCACACTTGTGTGACATTCCTGGATGTTTAAAAGGACATTTCTTGTCATTGAGAAGGCTGTCATACCTACACCCCAAAAATAGTTCTTACAATTCAGAGTAGAGAAATGATTTCACCTGGACCGGTGAACACAGCAATAAAGCTCACTGCAACTGTGCCAGAAGAGGTTTCCTAAGTAGCCAGAGTGGTCTGTCGGATGCAACAAAGCATGCAAATGAACTGGGCTGTAAAAAGAATTCTAACATATAATTTTGACAACACAATCCTTGAAACACTTTTTCACCACTGAGAAGTGAAGCTAAAAGGCAGAATATTGTGCTGGTACAGAAGTAACAGAGACAGTCAGCTGGGGTTGCTCAGCCTGGAGAAGAGGAGGCTCAGGGGAGACCTTCTTGCTGTCTACAACTACCTAAAGGGAGGTTGTAGCCAGGTGGGGGTTGGTCTCTTCTCCCAGGCAACCTGTGACAGAACAAGAGGACACAGTCTCAAGCTGAGCCAGGGGAGGTTTAGACTGGATGTTAGGAAGAAGTTCTTCACAGAAAGAGAGATTGGCCCTTGAAATGTGCTGCCCAGGGAGGTGGTGGAGACACCATCCCTGGAGGTGTTTAAAAAAGGATTGGATGTGACATTCAAAGCCATGTCAGGAGGTGTTAGGTAATAGAAATAGGAATAGGAATAGGAATAGGAATAGGAGTAGGAGCAGGAATAGGAATAGGAATAGGAATAGGAATAGGAATAGGAATAGGAATAGGAATAGGAATAGGAATAGGAATAGGAGGTGTTTAGGAAGAGACTGGATAGGGTGTTTGGTGCCATGGTTTAGTTGATTAGACAGTGTTGGGTGATAGGTTGGACTTGATGATCTCAAAGGTCCTTTCAACCTGGTCTATTCTATTCTATTCTATTCTATTCTATTTATGAAGGAGTTTAGGCACTGGTATAAACTGGAATTTACTGCTTCTATAATTTAAAGCTGAATGTATAAATCCACTTTTAAACACTGAGTTGAAGTTTGTTGACAGTTTTTACTCTGAAGGCAGTAGGAACAGAAGAAATTTATATAACATATCATAAACTTCCCCTACAATCCCCTGGAAATTATTATTGCTTTTATTTTAAGTGATTTCAGCTTTACCTTTTTCCAAGAAAGATTATGGCTCTGTCTCAGCCATTCCAAGTAGAACAGCTCTGTGGTCATGAAGGCCTTTCCATTTGAAATTCAAGGTACTTTGTTTGCCTAATGAAAGCTTTATCTAAAGCCTAATTTTTACATTTTCTGTCCTTAATCCTCCTGTGATCTTAAGCTCCCCTGGCAGCATAAAGATGGACTAAACTGTTCCCATGGGGAACGCTGCAGGGATCACGAACAATACATCTCAACAGGCAGTGCATTCAGCTTCTTGCCTAATACAAACTCACGGGTATAAATGGGATTGTCTGACCTTGAGGATTGCAGGAAGGCAGCAACACACAGCCATATCAAACTGTGGGTTTGAAGTTTTGTGTCTAGTAATAGTTCTGGAGGCCCTATTACAGGAAGGATCTGGACATGCTGGAACGTGTCCAGAGAAGGGCCACGAGGGTGAGCAGAGGGCTGGAGCTGCTCTCCTATTGAGACAGACTAAGAGAGTTGGGGCTGTTCAGTGTGGAGAAGAGAAGGCTCCCAGGAGAATTTCTTGTGGTCTCCCAGTATCTGAAGGGGGCTACAAGAAACCTGGGGAAGGACTTTTTAGGGTGACAGGTAGTGATAGGACTAGGGGGAATGGATCCAAACTAGGGGAGGGGAGATTAAGATCAGACATTAGGAAGAAGTTCTATCCCATGAGGGTGGTGAAACACTGGAACAGATTGCCCAAAGAGGTAGGGGAAACCTCATCCCTGGAAGTTTTTAAGGCCACCTGTTCCAGTGTTCCACCACCCTCATGGTAAAGAACTTGTTCCTAACATCCAATCTAAATCTGCTCTTCCCTACCTTGAAGCCATTGCCCCTTGTCCTGTCCCTGCAGGCCTTTGCAAACAGTCTCTCTCCATCTTTCTTGTAGCCCCCTTCAGGTACTGCCAGAGCCTCCTCTTCTCTAAGCTAAACACCCCCAGCTCCCTCAGCCTGTCCTCATAGCAGAGGTGCCCCAGTCCCCTGATCATTCTCATGGCCCCCCTGTGGACACTCTCCATCAGGTCTATGTTATTCCTATACTGAGGGCTGCAGAGCTGTACACAGTACTCCAGGTGAGGTATGCAGTGGCACTTCCATTTTGGTACTTACAATACAATCAAAAAACATTGATTAAATCATTAGCATCTCAGTAACTTTTTAAGACCAACTTAGTGCTCTTTCATTCTCTTTTTCTTTTTCTTATATGAAAGAACCTGTGTGACCTGCACTAGATTCTATGGTCCTGCTCTGGCAGGGGGGTTGGACTTGAAGATCTCTGGAGGTCCCTTCCAACCCCTAACATCCTGTGATCTGTGATCCTGTGAGTACTCAAAGAGTTAATGAATTTTAATAAGAACCCCCACTAACTTACATTGTATTTTCTCCTGAGCTCAGAATCATAACTGTATAATCTTTAAAGAGCAGACCCTTGGTACCTCCTTTTAAAAGCTGGTCTCCTTTTCAAATGACACAGTCTTGTTTCATGTTTGTCATTGTGAGTAAACAAATCTCAAATAGTCATGAGGCAACACAAGCAGCTGCTTACTGTTGCTGTTGGAAGCTGTACTGGTGGGATGCTATACACTGTCTGAATCTGTTACCATTTTACAAGCAAGTGTAACTGAAAAGGAAAATGTCTTTGTAGTGAGTGTTTTTGTAAGTATAAAGACTTGCCATACCAAATGTTTCCTTATTTTTCCCCCACCAGCTGGCTAACAGGTGGCTGGGACCCATAGCAGTGATCATGGAATTACTGCTTTTAATTTGATCTCCTTCTGCAAGTTTAAACCTCTGTGGATTAGATCTTTGCACATATATGCTCCTTAATTGTATGAGATGGACTAAAATACAAGCAAATAAGGAAGAAAAATCCTCTTCATGACATTGAAATTGTTTGTAGAAATGGTTAGATTCAGATTGGATGTTAGGAAGAAGTTCTTCCCCATGAGGGTGGTGAGAGACTGGCACAGGTTGCACAGGGAGGTGGTGGAAGCCTCATCCCTGAAGGTTTTTAAGGCTAGGCTGGAAGTGGCTCTGAGCAACCTGATGGAGTGTGAGGTGTCCATGTCAGGAGGGTTGGAACTAGATGATCCTTGAGGTCCCTTCCATCCCTAACAGTTCTATGATTCTATGATCTCTAAGGAGGGAACTACTGATTTTGGTGTTGCAGCAATAATGTGTGTATGTTTGTAGTCAGAGCCACATCCCTTGCCTTTTCAATGAGAGCATTCTCATACCGAGTCTGAAGATCTTGAAGCTGCCTGAATTTAGCAATGTGAAGTTGTATGGGGGAACTTTTCGTTTTAATTCTGGTTGGGTTTGGGGTTTTTTGTTTTGTTTTGTTTGTTTGTTTGTTTTTTGTTTGGTTTGGTTTGGTTTGGTTTTTATACCTGCATATATAGAAGATACAGAATCACAGAATCTGGAACTGTGGCTCTTTCCCTCTCCAGACCAAAACAGTGGTCTGTATATAAAAAAAAATATATCTATCTATCTATCTCTCTATCTCTATCTCTATCTCTATCTCTATATCTATCTTCCCTTTAGATGACCTAACACACATTTTCTTTGCTCAAAGGCTGCCCAGGGAGGTGGTGGAGTCACCGTCCCTGGAGGTGTTCAAGAAGGGATTGGACGTGGTGCTTGGTGCCATGGTCTAGTCAGGAGATCTGTGGTGACAGGTTGGACTTGATCTTTGAGGTGTCTTCCATCCTTGGTGATACTGTGATACTGTGATCTTTGCCTTTTTGTTAAGTGGGTTGTCAATCTTTTTATCTAAGTGAAGAAAACTCCTCGTTTCAATCCCAAAGCTGAAAATGGAAGATCAGTGGAAAACTTCACTGGGATACATAGTGTCTTCAGAATCCAATTATTTCATTTTAACCAGGTGCACATTATTGACAACACTGAACCCCAGCTTTAGCTGTTCCTCAAATATAGGATCTTGTACAGTAGCAGAAAAGGACACAAAAGCTCTGAGTCTCCCTGCTGCTACACTATAAATATTGTGCTTCACTTTTTCCCTAGCTAGCTCCCTCCCTCCATTCCTTCTGAAAATGTCTGCTTCTTAAGTACCCCTTTGAAATAATGAGTCAGGCAAAAAGTGATTGATAATCCCATAAATATCCTCCCAATGCAATAAATGTCAGTGCAAATGTAGAAAATTGTACTGCGCTAGAGCAGTTAAAAAGAAGAAGTTTTGAGCGCTTTGTTTTCTTTATAGCAATAATTCCATCTGAAATTACAGGAAGAGGAATGTCACTTGACAGTTTAATTTGAAGATTTATTTAATTTTGGATCATTTAACAGCAAAATTGCAGCATAGCTGTGGTGGTTTGGGGCTATGCCTTTAAAAGTTTTCACAGATCTTGAGCAGAAAAGTAGTAAAATGTAAATAAACCACTCCTGGGTGTGGAAAGGAAAATAAAGACAATTCTAAACAATCCCATTGGAAGAGATAAGGAACGAAAAGTAGTTGTACCAAGACAATTTCTCTTCTCTTCTCTTCTCTTCTCTTCTCTTCTCTTCTCTTCTCTTCTCTTCTCTTCTCTTCTCTTCTCTTCTCTTCTCTTCTCTTCTCTTCTCTTCTCTTCTCTTCTCTTCTCTTCTCTTCTCTTCTCTTCTCTTCTCTTCTCTTCTCTTCTCTTCTCTTCTCTTCTCTTCTCTTCTCTTCTCTTCTCTTCTCTTCTCTTCTCTTCTCTTCTCTTCTCTTCTCTTCTCTTCTCTTCTCCTCAGTTCTTTGCTCTGGGAGACGTACTAACTGGCTTCTGCTTGACCTCAGCTGCATTGTTTTGGTTAAATCTAACTTCTCTGCTCCTTTCTCTTGTCCCTTTTATTAAGGGGGAAAAGAGGGAGGCAAGGATGGAGAACCTAGTGGCTTCCCCTGATCTTTGATCAGGAGGGTTCTTGTGTTGTTTGCTAATAGTAAATATCTGTGAATATTGTAAATCCTGTATGTTTTGTATACATTCATTGCATTCTACTGCAGATTGTAGTTTTGCTTGTAAATACAGATTTCATTTGCTTCCAGCTGAGCTGGTCTGGCAAAGTTAATGTTGGGGGAGAAATTTCAATCCACCACAACAGCATTTGCTAGCAGATAATCTGCACACTGAGCTTCATTTTGCATTGCAGGATGGTTTTGTAAATAAAAACTTTAAACTTGTGATCTAAGATGTATTGCACATCCTGTTCTGCAGAACAGCATCACAGAATATTTGTTTTTACTACTGCAACAGCTTCTGAGCCTTCAGGCTTATTATTGTAGTAGTATGGTTCATCAAAGTTAGTATTAAAAGTATCATGGTATCAAAGTACATTAGAGGTTGGAAGGGACCTCCAGAGATCACCCAGTCCAATCCCCTTGCCAGAGCAGGATCACCCAGGGTAGTTCTGCACAGGAATGCATCCAGGTGGGTTTGGAAAGGCTCCAGAGGAGACTCCACAACTTCTCTGGGCAGCCTGCTCCAGTGCTCTGTCACCCTCACTGTAAAGCAGTTTCTCCTCATGTTGAGGTGAAATCTTCTCTGTTCCAGCTTGTACCTGGTGTTCCTTGGCTTATTATTGTGTTTAAAGGTTGTTTGGATGTGGCATTTGGGGATATGGTTTAGGGGTGAGCCTCATAGAGTAGGGTCACTGGATGGACTTGGTGGTCCTGAGGGTCTTTTCCAACCTGAATGTTTCTGTGATTCTGTGAATCATTACATATTGGTTATTCTTTGTCTCTGTTATGTTTATGTAACTGAGCTAGATCTGAAAAGCCATTCATACCTCTGGGCCATTCAGTACTTCATGCTTAAATATTTAGTTTAAAAGGGTGTTGAACTAGAACAAGAGTAAGGAAAGAAATAAGAAAAAAGAAAAAGGCAAGGTGGTGATTTATCTGCTTCTTGAAGTAAATTTGTAATAATAGCTGTCAGCAGTTATTGAAGAATGGATTTGGTGTTGCAGTGAATTTCTGAAAGCTCTTAACCCAATCTCAAAGTCAATATGTTTCCCTGTTCTACTGCTCTGTATATTAGTTGTCTGAAATGCACTATGCATTGTCTGTGTCATATTTTAAGAGTAACCTTCAAGTTATTCTCCTTCAGTAGTTCATGCCCTCATCAAAAACAATTATCTGGTTTTTGTTTTGTTTGTTTTTCACCTCAGGATATCCTGTCTCTGTGGGAGGAAGGTATCCTCGAAGACATTGACATGTTGTACTCAGCACACACCTTGAGTGCTGTGTCCAGTTCTGGGCTCCTCAATTTATGAAGGACATTGAGACTCTTGAACGTGTCCAGAAAAGGGCAGCAAGGCTGGGGAGGGGTCTGGAGCACAGCCCTGTGAGGAGAGGCTGAGGGAGCTGGGAGTGTTTAGCTTGGAGAAGAGGAGGCTCAGGGGAGGCTTTATTGCTCTCTACCACTACCTGAAAGGAAGATGCAGCCAGGAGAGGGTTGGTCTCTTCTCCCAGGCAACCAGCACCAGAACAAGAGGACACAGTCTCAAGCTGCACCAGGGGAAGTTTAGGCTGGAGGTGAGGAGAAAGTTCTTCCCAGAAAGAGGCCATTGAAATGTTCTGCCCAGGGAGGTGGTGGAGTCACCGTCCCTGGAGGTGTTCAAAAAAGGATTGGATGTGACACTTACAGCCATGGTTTAGTTGTCATGAGGTGTTAAGTATTAGTTCCTAGGTTGATTCTATGATTCTATGACTAGATTGTCTTTTGGTGCACCTTACCCATTGTATATGAGAGCAAAGCTGAACCACAGAGGGATATGGATTGAAGCTCTTGCATGCCAGAGAGATTGCAGAGGGAGCTTTAAACTCCTGATTATCCCATAGCAACTTGAGGGGTTTGGAGCACAGCCCTATAAGGAGAGGCTGAGGGAGCTGAGGTTGTTTAGCCTGGAGAAGAGGAGGCTCAGGGGAGACCTTATTGCCCTCTACAACTACCTGAAGAGAGGGTGTAGCCCGGTGGGGGTTGGTCTCTTCTCCCACGCTACCGGTGCCAGAAGGAAAGGACACAGTCTCAAGCTGTGCCAGGGGAGGTTCAGGCTGGGTGTTAGGAAGAAATTTTTCACAGGAAGAGTTATTTGCCATTGGAATGTGCTGGCCAGGGATGTGGTGGAGTCACCATCGCTGGAAGTGTTTAATAAGAGCCTGGATGAGGCAACTTGGTTTAGTTGATTAGATGGTGCTGGGTGATAGGTTGGACTTGATGATCTCGAAGGTCTTTTCCAACCTGGTTAATTCTGTGATTCTGCATTCATAGCACAACAAAAATAGTAGAAAACCTTCTTGAGAAATACAGTATGCCAGAGAGATTGCAGGGGGAGCTTTAAACTGCTCTTTATCTCACAGCAACTTCATAGCATGACAAAAATAATCAAAAAAGTGTGATTTGCTTGCCTTTAATCTCCTTTACCTGCACTTCAGAAGCTTTCCTACATTTGGTCTGGCTGCTCTTATGCTGATTTCTGAATTGCCCTCTAACCCCTTCCAGCATCCAAGTGAGGCAGCTGGTTGCCCATTGATTATCACAGTGACTTCCATTTCTCATTTCTTGTCTGAACCAAAGGTTTTAAACTGGTTGTTGATTGCTGTATGATGCTTTATGTTGCACCCAGCTGTAGTGAGTGCTTTAACAATAATTGCTGCCCAAGGACATCTTGTTCCTTTTACTGTGATTACAGCTACACCAGTTAACAATATTGCCCAAAGTCTGGTAAGAGTGATATTGTTGAGAGCAAATAGTTTGAGGTTGAGAGTTAGGATGCAAGAAGTAGAGAGAGTTAGAGAAATAATTCCATCAGTTACTTTCATGACCTAAATTCTTAACTGGAATATGCAGCTAAATGTGCACCAATTGCCCATTGGAATGTGGTGCCAAGGGAGGTGGTGGGGTCAGCATCCCTAGAGGTGTTTAAGAAAAGCCTGGATGAAGCACTTAGTGCCATGGTCTAGTTGATTAGATAGGGTTGGGTGATCAGTTGGACTTGATGATCTTGGAGGTCTCTTCCAACCTGGCTGATTCTGTGATCTGGTGCATCATGACTGTTTTAAATTTCATGTCCACCTTTTAATGTGAGGGATATCTTTGTTCAGCCACCTACCTGAGCAGCCTAGCCCAGTGTCTGTCAACACTTTCAGTGAAGAAGTTTCTTCTAACATCCAATCTAAACCTTACCCGGTGCAACTTGAGGCCATCTGCTCTGGTCCTATCACTTGTTACCAGGGAGAAGAGGCTGACGTCCTCCTTTCAGGTAGGTGCAGAGAGTGATAATGTCTCTCCTCAGCCTTCTTTTCTCCCTTAGTTGCTCATAGAATGTGCATGGAAGTGAAAACAGAATGCTAGCTGCAGGAAAATAAAATGCCTATGGTTATTGATCTTAATTGTCTCATCATGAGTTCCAATAATCTTTCCATCTATCCTGGCTTACTGGGAAAGTCATTCTCCAAACACTCCAGTCAAGTACAGCGATGATTAAGTGTATCATCTTTTTTCCATTAAGCTGTACAGATTACTCCAGAGAACTGGCTCAGAAAGCAGTTTCTCTTCCTCATGCCCATTAAGTGTATGTGTTGGGTTCAGCTAGGATGGGGTTAATTTTAACAAGAAGCTGGGATTTTTTAACAAGCAGCCAGGATAGGCAGCCAAACTGGCCAGAGGGATATTGTCACAATCCTAGCATTGGTCTCTAGTCTAAGGGCAGCACACCTATAAAAATCCCTCTGAATCACACTGGGGGTTGTTAGAATTATTCAGTCAAATCCTACCCAGGTCTAGATTCCACTCCAACTATCCATTTCATAATGAGGAGAGGAGGCTCCAGGGAGACCTAATAGCAGCCTGCCAGTACCTGAAGGGGGCTACAGGAAGGATGGAGAGAGACTGTTTGCAAAGGCCTGCAGGGACAGGATGAGGTGCAGTGGCTTCAAACTAGAGAAGAGCAGATTTAGATTGGATGTTAGGAACAAGCTCTGTTAGTTATCAGAAAGGGACCTGGGTGTACTGGTTGACAGTAGGCTGAACATGAGCCTGCAGTCTGCCCAGGCAGCCAAGAAGGCCAATGGCTAAGCTGGGGTTGCTTAGCCTGGAGAAGAGGAGGCTCAGGGGAGACCTTCTTGCTCTCTACAACTACCTGAAGGGAAGTTGTAGCCAGGTGGGGGTTGGTCTCTTCTCCCAGGCAACCAATACCAGAACAAGAGGACACAGTCTCAGGCTGCACCAGGGGAGGTTTAGGTTGGATGTTAGGAAGAAATTCTTCACAGGGAGAGTGATTGCCCATTGGAATGTGCTGCCCAGGGAGGTGGTGAAGTCACCATCACTGGAGGTGTTCAGGAGGAGACTTGACAGGGTGCTTGGTGCCATGGGTTAGTTGATTAGGTGGTGTGGTGGATGATAGGTTGGATGTGATGGTCTTGAAGGTCTCTTCCAACCTGGTTTATTCTATTCTATCCCATCAGCCCAATGGGATTATTCAGACCATATCATTGTTTTCTCTTTACATCCAATGGTAATTTATTTACATTCTTTCTACTCAATCTGTGGACATTTTTCCTTGGCATCAGCCTAAAGCTGCCACACCTGTGAACTTGGTAGGAAATCGCTGTATATCCATACTCCGAGTTAATTATTCTCTGTGTGAATCTGGAGACAGATCTGAAGATGTCAGTAAAGTTGCCTTGTACTAATGTCAGTGTTACACTGAGAAGGATGCAGCCTGCTGTCATCTCTTTTGGTGAGATGTGTGGTCTGTCACCAGCCTTGTGCACTTTTGTTTGATGAAATTGCCCTTTCCCCATCTGCTTCCCTGACAAGTGGATTCCGTGGTTACTTTTGAAGTACCTCAAATCCCAGGGGACAGAAAATTCGGTCTGATCACCACGACAAGGTTTCCATTGACTGTTGGACCAGCCTGCGTTTCAGCTGCCATCCATCTCCCAGGCCCTTCTGCCAACATGTCAGCTGACATTATCCCTCCTGCTCAGCTGAAATAGTCTGGACAATGCTGGCCTCCTGCCAGCTCAACACTCCATCATTAACTCTCCTCCTAGAATCTCATTTTTTGTGCAGGATATCCATTTCATTCCGCCTCAGCCACTTTCATTTAAAACTCTTCAATCTTCTAAGCAATAACCTTTTTAATCTATGTGCTATAATGTTTTCTTAAGAATTTATGATTTTTTTCCCCCATTCCTTTCTCCTTTCCCAGCTGTGAGCTGCCTTATTAGCTTGCTTATGGGAATAGTTTGCAAATACTCTCTGAAATGTCCTTATCTTGGCCCTGTTCCTCCTCTAGAGAGAGGGGGAAAAAAAAGACTCAGCATTTAATGAACTTGCTGCTGGAGTAGATTAGCCACTTTATATTGGTAAGATTAATGATGCTGTCAACGCTATGAAGTGACTAGGTATAAGTTCCCCATTGTGTAAACCCAAAGTAATAAGCACTATTAAAGCTCCAGGCCATTCATCTGCCTTTCCAATGTTCTTTCCTAAAATGATGATAAAAAGAAAACGCAAGAGCTAGGAGAGATGCTGCTGGTTTCCATCTGCCAGGCCTCCAACTTCATTTTGCACCCCAATTAATCGTTTGGCTTGCTTTGGAGACTCTAGAATTGCAAAGCACCCTGAGTTGTCACTGTATTTTAGAACCTTCCAAGCAGAATATTGTGTTATGGGTTGGTGTGGGCTTTCTACATTTCTCCCTGGTTTTGAGTGTTGTTTGGCTGTGAAAGAAGTGAAAGGAGACTCTGGAAGCAGTTTGCTAGGAAAAGGGAGCCAAAATTAGTTGACTTTCAAGGAATAATTTGTGGGAAAGGGTCAAAGTACTTCAGAGGTTTGTTTCATCTTTTGTTGATATTTAGAGGAACAACTACCTGAAGGGAGGTTGTAGCCAGGTGGGGATTGTTCTCTTCTCCCAGGCAACCAGCAACAGAACAAGAGGACACAGTCTCAAGCTGTGCCAGGGGAGGTCTGGGCTGGATGTTAGGAAGAAATTCTTCCCAGACAGAGTGCTGCCCAGGGAGGAGGTGGAGTCACCACCACTGACAGTGTTTAAAAACCAGGTTGGAAAAGGCCTTTGAGATCAAGTCCAGCCTATCACCCACCATCATCTAATAAACTAAACCAAGGTACTAAGTGCCTCATCCAGTCTCTTTTTAAACACTTCCAGTGATGGTGACTCCACCAGCCCCCAGGGCAGCCCTTTCCTATGGTCAACCTTTCTTTCTTTCACCAAGGTTGGAAGAGACTTCAAAGACCATCAAGTCCAACCTGTCACCACAGATCTCATGAAAAAACCATGGCACCAAGCGCCACATCCAATCCCCTCTTGAACACCTCCAGGGATGGTGACTCCACCACCTCCCTGGGCAACACATTCCAATGACTAATGACTCTCTCATTGAACAACTTTCTCCTCACCTCCAGCCTAAACCTCCCCTGGTGCAGCTTGAGACTGTGTCCTCTTGTTCTGGTGCTGGTTGCCTGGGAGAAGAGACCAACCCCCACCTGGCTACAAGCTCCCTTCAGGTAGTTGTAGAGAGCAATAAAGCCTCCCCTGAGCCTCTTCTTCTCCAGGCTAAACAAGCCCAGCTCCCTCATCCTCTCCTCATAGGGCTGTGCTCAAGGCCTCTCCCCAGCCTTGTTGCCCTTCTCTGGACACATTCAAGAGTCTCAATGTCCTTCTTAAATTGAGGAGCCCAGAACTGGACACAGGACTCAAGGTGTGGTCTAACCAGTGCTGAGTACAGAATGGAGATGATCAATTATAGGCCCTGGACTAGTCTTAATGACTTACTAATGTATGTTTTCACTTTATTGCATTCTGAAGAGCTACTCAAAATGCTTACAACTCCACTGCTCTTTTAATTTCATTTTTATTAAATTTAATATTTTAAGAATATGCAGAGCACTTTAAGCATAGTTCAGATCCTTTGGTTAAGGCATGGATACTGCATGACATGTGTTAAATGAAAAGCTAGAGGCATAGTTCCCCCTTTATTATTTTTTATCAGCAATAAAAATTAATTTCTTAACCTGCTCTAATAGAAATTTGATATTTATGGAACTTATAAAATAATTGTATCAAACATTACATTTCACCACAAGGTGGGTCCTGCAAGATTCCCATCATCTTTGCTGCTAAAGAAAATTAATTCCACTGCTAATCTGATTTTGATGTTAAACAGAAGGCTTAAGAAAAATAGCAAAATGCAACTGTTTGATTTTTTTTTTGCCCCACAAAAAGACCAAGGCAATTTACAAGGAGAGCAATGTGTTTTCTGCTGAACAATGAACTGTCATACAAATTGAACTTGTCTAATCTGAAATGGATTTTTCATATCTTGAAAAGGAGCAGTCACATTATTACCAGCCAGACTTATAGACCATTCTGGAAAAGTTACAGTTTTGCTTCCAGCAGATCAAAAAGCAGTCATCCATCACTGCAGAGGTGACACAAGAGTCCGGTGGATGCTTTACCGTCAGGTTCACTGAAAGCAAATAGGCTATAGATGGGGAAACCTTGTGGGGTATCACAGTACCACAGCACATTAGAGGTTGGAAGGGACCTCCAGAGATCATCAGATCCAACCCCCCTGCCAGAACAGCATCACCCAGGGTAGTCTGCACAGGAATGCATCCAGGCAGGCTTTGATAGTCTCCACAGAAGGAGGCTCCACAACCTCTCTGGGCAGTCTGCTCCAGGGCTCTGTCACCCTCACTGTAAAGAAGTTTCTCCTCATGTTGAGGTGAAATCTTCTATGTTCCAGCTTGTACCTGGTGTTCCTTGGCTTATTACTGTGCACCACTGAAGAGAGCTTGGCCCTCTCCATTTGGCACCCACTGCTCAGCTATTGATAGACACTGATCAGATCCCCTCTCAGTCTTCTCCAGGCTAAACAGCCCCAGGGCTCTCGGTCTCTCTTCACAGGGGAGATGCTCAAGTCCCCTAAGGATCCTCGTGGCTCTCTGTTGGACAATCTCCAGCAGGTCTCTGTCTCTCTTGAACGGGGAAGCCCAAAACTGGACACAGCATTGCAGGTGTGGTGTCACCAGGGCAGCATAAGAGGGGTAAAAGAACCTCCCTAGACCTGATGCCCCCCAGGATCCCATTGGCTCTCTGGACCACAAGGGCACATTACTGTATATTTCTGTTTTGCTGAAGAGAAGACTGGGTTAGCAGGCATGTATTCATAGAGCTGCTGCTCATGAGCGTTGAGCATGGCTGGTCAGATGCTGACTGATGAATTTCTTAATCTCCAGAGGTACTGCAGGAATGATGCTCATGGAACATCAGGCTTTGCCAGGTAGTTTTACCAGCACAGATTATTTGACACAGTATTTACAGGGCTTGCAAAGAACTCTTTACCAAACTGAAAGAGAAAGCTTTGACAAAGCCACCAAAGCTATTTAACTTTATTTTAATTCTTATATGAGCTGAGGAAATAGGATGGAAGTAGTTTTGGCTTCTGTAGCATCTGAAACATCAAGGAAATATAAACAAGCTTATTATTATAAAGTGAAATGTGTTGTCTTTCTGAAAACACCTGGACTCTGGTCTTTTGAAGTCAAGATGAGATAGAATGGTCACACATTCTGCCATTAGCTTTAGGGTGTGCCTTGATATTAACATAATGTGTGTAGGTACCTTCCTCGACTGAAGATTAAGCCTGTGCTTAAAGGCTTTCTTTGAGCTGGGCCACAGAAGAGAATGTTTCAAAGAAGCCAAAGCACCTGCAGTGTTTGAACAGGAAAATCAAGTCACTCTCAGAACTGGAAATGTCATATAAATCCTCATCTCAGCCTCACTGGGAAAATGCATGTCACAAAGCTTTGCAGAAATAAGGAAATGAGGCTTTGCTTTGAAAAATTCAAGATGGTATTTCTGCATAAAATAATCCAAAACACAGATTATCAGAGTAGGAGGACTTAAAGGCACCTTATCAACTCAAAAAAAATATATTCATTTATACATAAAACCACATTAAAAGTAGTATCAGAGAAAATTCCACTCTGCAGTTGCTCAGCAAGTTCTTGGGGCTTTGCCATCATGGCATTCAGCAAGCCCAAGTGCTGGGTTCTGCAGCTTGGTCACAACAACCCCATGCAGTGCTACAGGCTGGGGACAGAGTGGCTTCAGAGCAGCCAGGCAGAACAGATATGGGGGTACTGGTTGACAGCAGCTGAACGTGAACCAGCACTGTGCCCAAGTGACCAAGAAAGCCAATGGCATCCTGGCCTGCATCAGGAACAGTGTGGCCAGCAGGAGCAGGGAGGTCATTCTGCCCTGTGCTCAGCACTGCTTAGGCCACACCTTGAGTCCTGCGTCCAGTTCTGGGCTCATCAATTTAAGAAGGACATTGAGACACTTGAACAAGTCCAGAGAAGGGCAATGAGGCTGGGGAGGGGTTTGAAGCACAGCCCTGTGAGGAGAGGCTGAGGGAGCTGGGGGTGTTTAGCCTGGAGAAGAGAAGGCTCAGGGGAGACCTCATTGCTCTCGACAACTACCTGAAAGGAGCTTGTAGCCAGGTGGGGGTTGGTCTCTTCTCCCAGGCAACCTGTGACAGAATAAGAGGACAGTCTCAAGCTGTGCCAGGGGAAGTTTAGGCTGGATGTTAGGAAGAAATTCTTCCCATTAAGAGAGATTGACCATAGGAATGTGCTGCCCAGGGAGGTGGTGGAGTCACCACCATGGGAAGTGTTTAAAAAGAGACTGGATAAGGCCCTTGGTGCCATGGTTTGGTTTAGTTTAGTTTCTTAGATGGTGTTGGGTGATAGCTTGGGTTGATGATCTCAAAGGTCTTTTCCAACCCTGTTTAAGTCTGTATTCTGTATTCTAATTACATATTTATGGCCCAGATGGCAAACGTCATGGGATCCTACCGCTTTCCAAGCATAAATCTTTACTCTTTCTCAGGCTGCTGCACCTGACATCAAGCCAACTTAACTTTTTGCTGTAGAGAAACAAGGAATAAAAAGAGAACTTAGAAAATATAATCAGAAATAGATGTTTTTTTCTCTCCCAAGTACCAAGATGTTTTTGATAATGGAATGTATTGGTGTACGCACAACTGGGTGACCTGATGTGTGAGAGATTGGATCTTGAATTTGATGGGGCATTTTATTACTTTCATTTGACCCTGTGTGAAGAAAGAGGGGAGAATTGAAGATCTCATCAATTAACAGAGTTTACATCCCCACAGATATTTTGACACATTTTCACCTAAGGAACTAGATCTGGTTTCAATTGCTTTTGGGAGAATTCACAAGTTAACAAAGCTTCTGTTTTTGTTTTCTGCAGTGATATAGATAAGTGTGATCACATATCAAGTGTCTTCAGGCTATGTATTACATACTCTAAATGATTCATAGAATCATAGAATTGTTATGGTTGGAAGGGACCTCAGGAATCATCCAGTTCCAACCCCCCTGCCTTGGGCAGGGACACCTCAACTACAGCAGGTTGCTCACAGCCACATCCAGCCTGGCCTTCAAAACCTCCAGGGATGAGGCTTCCACCACGTCCCTGGGCAACCTGTGCCAGTGTCTCCCCACCCTCATGGTGAGGAACTTCTTTCTCACATCCAATCTGAATCTACCCATTTCTAGTTTTGCTCCATTCCCCCAGACCTATCACTCCCTGACACCCTAAAAAGTCCCTCCCCAGCTTTCTTGTAGCCCCCTTCAGATGCTGGAAGGCCACAATTAGGTCTCCTCAGAGCCTTCTCTTCTCCAGACTGAACAGCCCCAACTCCCTCAATCTGTCCTCATAAGAGAGGAGCTCCAACCCCCTGATTATCCTCGTGGCCCTTCTCTGGACACCTTCCAGCTGCTTCCCAAGATAGTTACTGTAAACAAGCTGAAAAGAGGAGAGGTGGGAGATGGTTGAAGCATCTGAAGACGTATTTAAATACAGATACATATGTAGGGATTTTTTCAGACTGAGTGGAAAATGGAAATAAATGTCCTGAAATTAGAAATGATTTAGCATTTCAAGAATCACAGAACACAGTGTGAGCACTCTCATGTCAGCATTTTTGTCAGAATCCTATTTTTGTCACTCCTCCCCTGCCTGCACTACCAGGGATTGGAGAGGACATTAATAGGATGGTTTCTCAAAGTGGTTTAACTAAATCCTATGAAAATGTCTTTATACCCTTCTGGTTTTCTAGTTGCAGAAATGTAACTCTACTGCTCTAGTTTTCCTTCTAGCCTGGTTTTGTGTACTGGGCACTTTGGTTTTGTTGGTTTGTTTGACTTTAACACCAGCTGGAAACTGTAACAAGGAGCCTCTTGGAAAATGATGGGTAGCAGTATATTGAAAAGTATTATGGCAGGAGCAGCCAGCTCTTCTTTCCCAGTCTGTCTCCTGCTCTCACACTGCCCTTGAGTTGCTCACAGCAGTGGCTGTTGGAATAATTGATTTTTCAGTTCACTGACTGAAAAAAATAAATAAATCCCTTCACGTTGACCCAAAAATAATTTCTTTAGGGGGAAGGTTGCTTATCCTATTAAAAAACTGAAGCCTTCAAGTATTTCATTGGAGCATTTACCTTCTTTTTAAAAATAAATAAATACATTTTTACTCTTTCCCAAATGTTTTTGCCCACTGAATTATGCCATCTCTTCAAAAGAAAGCTCCAATAGTTCTGATGCTCTTTGATTTGAGATACATTGGCAACAGCATTTTGTTTTCAATATTACTCCAAGGCCATACAAGATCTCACAGCATTTGTTTCAAGAAGGGCCAAGGCTGGAGGGAGGGTAAATCCACCTTGTCTTTAAGTGATGTGTTTGCAAAGCTTTTTGGTCCACACTTGTGAGGGTGTGGTGGCTTTGAGGCAGGTCCTCCCTTGCCTCCCACCAGGGCAGAAAAAAACTGAGCCTCAGACAAATGGATTGCAGATGTGATGGAAAGTTTAAATGGAAAAGCAGTGAATGGTTTACAGAGAACCACAAGCACAGTGACAAAAGGAGATCCCAAAGCATACCCACAAGCATCCCAGCACTCCCCTCTCCCTACCTGAGGGGACATCCAAAACCCCCAGGGCTCTTTCTTCCCCCCCCTCCATTGTTAGGCTAATCTCAGCTGGCCAGATTGCCCTTCCCCCTTCTCCTCTTGGCATTAGGCCTAGCCAGGCTCAAGAGGCTTTGAGATAAGTCCCCTTCCATTACCAGCTAGGGAGCATCTCCCACGGGGGCAGCAAGGGAAGAAAGAGGAAGTGTGAGAGCTTGCAGGTGGATTTATAGGGAGCAGGATGTTATGGGAATGA
Organism: Dryobates pubescens; assembly: GCF_014839835.1. Lineage (NCBI taxonomy): Eukaryota > Metazoa > Chordata > Aves > Piciformes > Picidae > Dryobates > Dryobates pubescens. The sequence goes on from NC_071615.1 coordinate 47,748,214, forward strand.
AATACTCTATGTCCTGTGTCCACCCACTGGGCTGGACACTGGGGTCACTGAAGGTGTATCTTGTGTGGCAGCAGCAGCAGCAGCAGCAAGAGGTACCTAGCCTAAACTGCCAGAGGTGGGTTGAGATTACTCCAAACTAATTGGAAATTGCTCCCAGAGGAAATAACAAAAAAAATGAAACAAACAAGCAAAACCACCACCAACCAACCACAAAACCCCCCACAATGAACAAACTCAGAGCTCAGAAGCAAAATGAAAAGTTATATTTAACCAGATTGGATGTTAGGAAGAAGTTCTTCCCCATGAGGGTGGTGAGACACTGGCACAGGCTGCCCAGGGAGCTGGTGGAAGCCTCATCCCTGGAGGTTTTGAAGGCCAGGCTGGATGTGGCTCTGAGCAACCTGATATAGCTTGAGTCATCCCTGCCCATGGCAGGGGGTTTGAAATTGGATGATCCTTGAGGTCTCTTCCAACCCTGACAATCCTATGATTCTATGATTTACAAAATGCAAACTAAAATCTAGAAGTACAAAATGCAATGAATATGTACAAAATAAATCTGCATATATTAACAATTCAGAAAAAGCAACACAAGGATCCCCCCTTGAAAGGTTCCACACCCCACCCTGGACAGCCCAGAGGGCTGTTAGCAACCTCCTCCTCTCTCCCTTCCCTGGTACCTTCAGAGGCAGAACCCAAGTCAGTTCAGCCAGGAGAAGGTCAGGAAAGAGATAAAGGAGTACTGCAAAGTGGAATCACAGAGAGCAGCAGCGAAAAGGAGAGAGAACAATCTGTGCAGGACACTTTATCCTAGTCAGAACCCAATGGAATGATACAGACATATCATTACTGTTCAGAAGAACAATATCCAATGGTTAACTTTATTTACCTTTTATTATTTTCTACTCAAGGTCTGTGGGATTTTCCTATTCTTGTTTATAATTATTATAGACACAAGGCTAAAGTACCAGCCTCAAACCATAACAACACTTTTCTGCTTCTGCTTTGAGAGTCCTGGGCAATGCTTGCAAGGCAGCTGGGTGGAAACTCTCAGCATGGATCAGGACCATGTTCTTTAGAGGGAAGATGCCACTTCTGCATTTCTGGGTCCCTGAAACAGAACACATTCACAGGGGATAACCAGGAGTTAGAAATAATTGTTGGTGTGTCAGGGGTTAGCCCTTATTTAAATTAAGGTAAAATAGCCTTGTGGCAAAATTGTCTCTGTGCTTATAAATGGTGACATCTGAATGGCACTGATTGGCTTGAAAGGCTTTAAGTGGCCTTATGCTAAAATAGCCTTCAAGTACACATGCACACTTGATAAAAACAATACCAGAAAAGTGTATCCAAAACCAGGCCTGCAAGGCAATCAGATGTGAATATATAGCAACCAAAGTAATACAGGCAAGTCAACTCCAATAATAGCTGTCTCACGTGCTGCAGTAGTGCTGCAGCAATGCTGCATATTTGCATGGCAAGGAGAGGAGCTGGTGAGGACAGGCACATATTTCTACCTATGCTACCATGGGCATAAATCTACCCTAAATTAGGTTGCTCAAAACCCTGTCCAGCTTTATCATTCAGTGGTGGAATGTCCACAGCTTCTCTGGACAACCTAACCCAGTGCCTCACTATGAGACCATGAGCTGGCAGTGTGCTCTTATGGCCAAGAAGGCCAATGCCACTCTGGGGTGGATTAGAAAGAGTGTGGTAATAAGTTGAGAGAGGTTCTCCTCCACCTCTACTCTGCCCTGCTGAGGCTGCATCTGGAGTATTGTGTCCAGTTCTGGGCCCCTCAGTTCAGGAAGGCCCTTAGGAAACTGCTTGGAAGAGTCCAGCGCAGAGCCACAAAGATGATGAAGGGAGTGGAACATCTTCCTTATGAGCAGAGCCTGAGGGAGCTGAGGGCTCTGTAGCTTGGAGAGGAGGAGCCTGAGGGGTGACCTCATTGATGTTGATAAAGATGTGCAGGGTGAGTGCCCAGAGGATGGAGCCAGGCTGCCCAGGGCATTTTGTGGTAGTTTTAGGTTAGTTTTCCACAGTAGCAACTTTCGGCATAGTAAACAGACCTCTGGGGTTGGAACTGGATGACCCTTGAGGTCCCTTCCAACCCTAACAATTCTATGATTCTATATAGAAAGGCTAAGAAACTATCAAAGTTCTATCAAAGAATCTGCCCATTTCTATTTTGTTTCCATTCCCCTAGTCCTATGATTACCTGACACCAAAAATAATCCCTCCCCAGCTTTCCCTGGAAGAGCTGGGAGAGGCGAGCAGAGCTGGTGTCCCGGCTCCTCCAGGACTCCGGTGAGACTCCAGTGACTGACAGACCTTCAGCAAAATTAATGAAAGTAAATGACATTTCAATTCACCTGCAAAATTAGCCAGAAGATACTTACCTGAGGCAGTCCCTACAGAACCTTGACTTAATGCAGAAATTGAAGGTGCTGCATCAAATGAGCTACCAGAGAAGACTGTCAGCTCTGAATCTATCCTAGAAGCAATCCTATGTGTCCTTTCCAGTGCTGGAAGAGTGAACTGCATTCCACTGTTTGTTCTGTTGGATCTGGAAGCTTACTCTCTGCAAATGCTGGGCAAGTTTCTTGACTGCCTCTCCTTTTCCACCACAAGCCCACTTCCCTAATGTGATACTTTGAATACCAAGAGGACCTCATGTAAATTCTTTTGAAATTCAATCAGAGAAAATAAACTGCAGGCATCTGCTCTGTGCTTTGGTACTCTCCTGGTGTTTTCCCCTGGTCTGCAGAAAAATGCTTACATAGCTTGAATAAATGCCAGCCCAACAATTCAACAGCTGATTGGCTAAACAACCATGGGAACAATGTCAGTGAGAAGGCAAATGGGAAGGTGAAGGTGTTACAGGGCATGGATTAGCTGGCTACAGATCCTCAGTCAAAAATTGCTGATTAGAGACCTCCTTTAAAATCTGATTAGAAAGGAATATTGTTTTCATTCACTTAAGTAGAGGGTGGTCACCTTTTAGGCTTCAAAATACACAAGACAGCATTTCCAAGAGTGACTCCCATGGGTATGAAAAAAAAGTAATTAAAAATAGAGTTTTGGAAAAATAATACTTAGACCACTGGGGACAGAGTGGCTGGAGAGCAGGCAGGCAGAAAGGGACCTGGGGGTAGTGGTTGACAGGTGGCTGAACATGAGCCAGCAGTGTGCACAGGTGGCCAAGAAGGCCAATGGCATCCTGGCCTGCATCAGGAATAGTGTGGCCAGCAGGAGCAGGGAAGTCATTGTGCCCCTGGACTCAGTGCTGGTTAGGGCACACCTTGAGTCCTGTGTCCAGTTCTGGGCTCATCAATTTAAGAAGGACATTGAGATATTTGAACATATCCATAGAAGGACAACAAAGCTGGGGAGAGGTCTGGAGCACAGCCCTATGAGGAGAGGCTGAGGGAGCTGGGGGTGTTTATCCTGGAGAAGAGGAGGCTCAGGGGAGACCTCATTGCTCTCTACAACTACCTGAAAAGTGGTGGTAGCCAGGTGGGGGAAGGTCTCTTCTCCCAGGTAACCAGCTATAGAACAAGAGGACACAGTCTCAAGCTGTGCCAGGGAAAGTTTAGGATCTAGTTGAGGAGAAAGTTCTTCCCAGAAAGAGAGATTGGCCATTGGAATGTGCTGCCAGGGAGGTGGTGGAGTCACCGTCCCTGGAGGTGTTCAAAAAAGGACTGGATGTGGCACTCGGAGCTATGGTTAGTTGCCAGGAGGTGTTAGGTATTAGGCAATAGGTTGGACTTGATGATCTCTGAGGTCTTTTCCAAGCTGTTTGATTCTATGATTCTATGATTTAAGTAGTGAACACATTCTCCTTTACTTTCCCTCAGTCCTGAAACTCCTTGAATTATAACAGTAGGTCAAACTCCTCCCTAGTGAAGCTTTATTGGGCTTGACAGACTTTACACTAAAGAGATTTATGTGGCATGGTATTAAATACCCACCTTTTTATCCCCAAAGGCAGAACCTCAATGCTAAAAGGCAGTTGTGGTAGAAACTAATCCATAGTTCTACTAATCTATAGTTGAGCTTTACACTGTTGGAGGAGAAACACCAGACCCCTCCAAAGAATACATAGAATACATAGAACAAACCAGGTTGGAAGAGACCTTCAAGATCATCACGTCCAACCCATCAAAAGCTGGAGCAGGCAGTGGCTGTAGGTGTCATGGTTTGAGGAGGGTGCCTTATGAACAAAAAACATAGAGTTGAGTCCTCCAGAAGGACCAGAAAGGTCCAGGGGGTGGACCAGGAAACTTTAACTTTGTTATTCAGTGCCATTAATCCTGCATCTCTATACATTTAGCTGCAAAGCGATTGTCTTTCTCTTTCCTCCCTTTCTCCCCCCTGGATGCAGTGAGCTACCTTATCTGGTGTGGGGGGAGGATGGGTCCAGTCTTATCTGCGGCCTTCAGGGCCTGACTAATTTTTACAGTATCACGGTATCACTAAGGTTGGAAGAGACCCCAAGGATCATCAAGTCCAACCTGTCACCACAGACCTCATGACTAAACCATGGCACCAAGTGCCACATCCAACCCCCTCTTGAACACCTCCAGGGACGGTGACTCCACCACCTCCCTGGGCAGCACATTCCAATGACAAATGACTCGCTCAGTGAAGAACTTTCTCCTCACCTCGAGTCTAAACCTCCCCTGGCACAGCTTGAGACTGTGTCCCCTTGTTCTGGTGCTGGTTTACTGTGCAATCTTGGCCTGTTTAGGTCTTATGCCAGGGTCTAAGGGAAGGCAGTTTCAGACCTGGCCAGCCCGAATCCAGCCTAGCAATGGGGGGGAAGAGCGGGCCCTGGGGTGTATGTTAAACCCAAGCTGGGAGAAAAAGAGCACTGGGGATTTGCCATTTAGTCTGGTTGGGGGAAGGTTTTTTGGGGAGTTTTCATGTAGCCTGTATATGTATTAGTTGTTAAGGGTTCATGTGCTCTGTATGTTGCTGTCTATTTCTGAATGCAATTCTGTATTTCTCTCCAGTTCAATGAGAACCTCTTTATTTCACTTCCTTTGGGAGTAAAGCTATTTCTGCCTGCTCTTTAAACTAAGAGAATATGCCATGCAGCTTCCTCTAGGTGTTGGGTTCTCATCCCAAAGCAAGCATGCTCCTGTGCTGCTTGTTGTACTGGGCTTCACTTGGAGCATCTCTAGAAGTGATAACATTTCTCTGTCTCTCTCTGTCTCGTTTCTGTTTTAATCATTCACCTGCTAATTATAACTCAGGCTTTATGGCAACAATGAGGAGGATTTAACTTTCCTCATCTTTCTGGAGTGATTTGAACCTGGGATTAACTACTGTGGGCAGGCTGAAGATGTTCTCATTCCTTCTGCTGAAGCTTCTGTGCTATGTGGAATAAATAAATGTGCACCATGCCAGATAATAAACATGAGACAGGAGCGCTTGGGGCACCTCAGTTCTGTTCCCACTACTCTATTTATATTCAATAAATCCCATGGAGGGATGGGATTTGAGGCATACTTCTGCTTCAATGTTGCCTCTTAGCTGGCTGCTATTTTTGCTGTGTTTTCCTTGCTCTTTTTATTCCTCAGGCTGCAGCTGCAAGGAATGGGAAAATATGGTTTAGGAAATGCAACAGAGGATTTAAAATGTCATAGCCATGTGGTGCAGCACTGAACTGGTGCAAAGTAGCCCTGACTGTTCTGGGGTGCTCAAGGGATTTTTGTGGCAGGCAATTATACATCAGATGTTAGTCCAGCACAGATACTGACTGCTCATTTCTGATGTTACTCCCAGACAGGTACTTTCTCCTCTCCTGTGAGTGACATAAACCATCTTTCCTTGCCTGCCTAATCCAAGCTATGGTCATGTGGCTGAGCAGTTTCAGGAGGTGCAGGTCTGGTTGCTGCAGAACTGTGGCCTTATGCTCCCCAAAGGTGGGTTAGGGGCCTTCATACATAAGCCTAAATGGGAGGCATCCTTCCCTTTTGCAGTCCTGGGTTTTGGCAAACACTTAGGCTTCTGCAGGTTCTTTCTCTTGGGAGGAAATCTGTAGGTAGGAAACAATATTTCTTTGATTTCATAATGTTTGGAACTAGATGATCCTTGAGGTCCCTTCCAGCCCTATTCTATGATTCTATATCTCCCTGAATCAGTAGAAATCAAAGAGCAGAATGCTTTCTCTTTTAGGATTCCCATCCTAGTTGGTTTTCCAACATGCTTTCTTCTCACAAAGCTCTCCTGGCTTTGGGTCAGGGTCAAAAATCCACTCTCTGTTTTTGCCTTTCTGTTGTGGCTCTGTGTCTGTCATATTTCTGTGTGTCTCTATTTATGCTTACACACACCTGAATAGACCTGAACTGAAAAAACACCCAACTAGATCTATTGGGTTTCATTCTCTACTGGGGAAATTGTTCAGGCTCTGATTTGACCTGCATTTGTGTTGTGGCCTCTTGTTTTATCCTTTCAGTCAGAGTGAGGCACTTCCTTTATACATATCATGGGGCTATCATTAGCTTCCATGAGGCTTCTATCCACAGTCCACCATCAAGTGACATAAGACAATAGGAATTCTACCTTGTACATTACAGAGGGAACCAGATGGCTTTGGCCTTGACTCCTCAGGAAACTGTAAAGCTTCACATAGTCCTTTTAAGCCAGTTGAGATGCTGTCAGATCATTTCTAGCATAACTCACTCATTTGATTTCATATTAAAGAGCTTGGGGACTTCTGTGAGCTCTGTTTTCTAGTACAGATAGTAAAATATGTTAGCAAAGAGCTGGGTATGAAAGAAGGCAGGCACACATGCTGCCAGATCCTGGGTTCTCTTAGGCAGTGAAAGCATCCAGTGCTAAGTCTGCATTTGCCTTCGAATTTGCTGAAGTTGGATATTTAAGATCCATTCAGCTGCTTTGCTATATGGCTGGACCTGATTGAATGTTTCTTTCTCTATGGGATATATTGTGCCTCCACCTGCCTTGACAGATGTGCCTTTTACTTGGGTATGTCCATAGGTGTTTAATGTAAAGTGACCTTTTTTGTGTGGCTGTTGCTCTGCTATCCTTTTCCTCTGTATGCTTCAGGAGCTTTGGATAGAAGGTTATGGAACTGAAGAACTACAACTCTGACTCAGTGATGACTCAAGGTAAGGTGACACATTGTTCCCATGATAATGAATACAGGTAGTGCAATCTCTGGGAAGAACTGTGCTGAGTTTAGCAAGTCCTTCAGATGCTCTGCAGGAAGGCATGTGACAGTTCAAAACAGAGATGACAAAGCTCTTCCTGTAGAAGTTCTCCTTAAAAAGAAAAAAAGAAGGCAAAAATGTGTCATGGTGTTACCTCAGTTATTAGCATTATCTTGTTACAGCCCAGCTTCTAACCTCTGTTAAACCAGTTTTTATTGGTTAGTTATGTATGCACCAAGCAGAAGGTATAAATATGGAAACTGCTGCTGTTTCCTCAAGTTGGTGACACAGTGAGTGGTGCTCATGGCTAAATGGCTTTCAATGTAACTTGTATTGCTAGGCTGGGAATGAAAAAACCCAATCAAACAAAAAACTTGAAAGTGTGATCTTGCCATAGAAGTCTGCTGTGACTCACAGAATGACAGAATCACAGAAACATTCAGGTTGGAAAAGACTCTTAGGATCACCAAGTCCAACCCACTCTACTCTACAAGGCTCACCCCTAAACCACAGCCCCAAGCACCATAGCCAAACCTCCTTTAAACACATCCAGGCTTGGTGACACAACCACCTCCCTGGGCAGCACATTCCAATGCCTGACCACTCTTGCCATGACAAAATGTTTCCTAATGTCCAGTCTAAATCTACCCAGTCACAGCTTGAGGCTGTTCCCTATCGTTCTATCACTAATTACCTGGGAGAAGAGAACTTATGCCTACAAGGATGATTGAGGGACTGAAGCACTGAGGAGAGGCTGAGAGACCTGAGGCTGTTTAGTCTGGACAAGACTGAGGGGATTTGATAAATGTTTATCAATATCTGAGGGCTGGGGGTCAAGAGGCAGGGGACAGCCTCTGCTCAGTTGCACTCTGGGATAGGACAAGGCGCAATGGCTGTAAGCTGCAGCACAGGAGGTTCCACCTCTATATGAGGAGGAACTTCCTCACTGTGAGAGACACAGAACCTGGAACAGGCTGCCCAGAGAGGTGGTGGAGTCTGCTTCTCTGGAGAGTTTCAAGCCCCATCTGGGTGCATTCCTGTGTGACCTGTGTTGGATTATACAGTCCTGCTCTGGCAGGGGGGTTGGTCTCAATGATCTCCAGAGGTCCCTTCCAACCCCTAACATCCTGTAATCCTGTGACCCTGGAACCAGCACCAGCCTCTCCACAATGTCCTTTCAAGTAGTTGTAGACAGCAACGAGGTCTCTCCTCAGCCTCCTCTTCAAATGACTCAGCGTGCCTGCACCATGGCACTAAGGAAACTAATCTGCAGCAATTCACACGTGAGCCTTGCACCCCAGTATCTGCCCATGCACACAGTTCCAGGGCCAGGGAAACAGCCTGGAGAAGTGACTGTTTCCCCTGTTATGCCCTCAGCCTGCCACAAGATGACAATATTTCAGAACTTTGATGGCTGATATTAACACTGAGAACATCTTACACCTTTAGCTGACTGCCCAGTCTTGGGTGGTGTTCGTAGATGACTGTCACTTTGGGGTGCTAAATGGGATGGGGTGTTGCAATCGAGAGAGCAGGGGAATAAAAAAGACAGAGCCCACTGAGGTGCTGTTCTGCTGGGTCAGCTCTCAAATGGAGATATGCTAAATCTAGCACTTGCTTTGTGTCAGTGTGGTGGGTTGAAATTACCCCCAAAGAATGTGAGAGAATTACCCCCCCCAAAATAAAATTGCCAGATGAGCTCAGTTGAAAGCAAATGAAGCTCTATTTACAAGCACATTAACATCTAAAAAGGCAATGAATATGTACAATGAACCAGCACTGTGCCCAGGTGGCCAAGAAGGCCAAGGGCATCCTGGACTGCATTAGAAATAGTGTGGCCAGCAGGAGCAGGGAAGTCATTGTGCCCTGTGCTCAGCACTGGTTAGGCCACACCTTGAGTCCTGTGTCCATTTCTGGGATCCCCAGTCTAAGAAGGACACTGAGATACTTGAATGTGTCCAGAGAAGGGCAACGAGGCTGGAGAAGGGTCTGGAGCACAGCCCTGTGAGGAGAGGCTGAGGGAGCTTGGGGTTGCTTAGCCTGGAGAAAAGGAGGCTCAGGAGAGACCTTATTGATGTCTACAACTACCTGAAAGGAGGTTGCAGCCAGGTGGGGGTTGGTCTCTTCTTCCAGGCAACCAGCAACAGAACAAGAGCACACAGTCTCAAGCTGCACCAGGGGAAGTTTAGGCTTGAGGTGAGGAGAAAGCTCTTCACAGAAAGAGTAATTTGCCATTGGGATGTGCTGCCCAGGGAGGTGGTGGAGTCACCGTCCCTGGAGGTGTTCAAACAAGGATTGGATGTGGCACTTGAAGCCATGGCTTAGTTGTCCTGAGGTGTTAGGTATTAGGCAATAGGTTGGACTTGATGATCTCTGAGGCTGGATTTGATGATCTCTGAGGTCTTTTCCAACCTGGTTGAGCCTATGATTCGATGAAAATGTTCTAGGTGCCAGCCTAAAACTTTGCAGCCAGGCGTTTGGGAGGCCTCCTCACGTAGCTGCTTGCTCCAAGCATCTTGCAAAGGGTCTGAAGACAGGACACATTGAATTTTATCATTTGTATATGACCTGGAGCTGCTAAATGAAATATTATTACCTGCCACAGACAGCAAAACTTAACTGAAGATCAGATAGCTGCAATGTCAGTTTCCCAACTCCCGGGTTTTGTTTAAATGAGAGTTCTTTCATTGTTAATATCCCTTGACAATTAAATGACAGTTCCTCTGCTCCCTATAAAAGAACAAAGACTGAAAGGTTGACAGCTTAGACATGGAAGATGAACATACAGTAACATACACTCTTTCTGCTGCTTTTGACTTGGCTCCACATTGCAGAAGCTTAATTTCTCATCAATATTTATAAGTATGTGAAGGGTGAGTGCCAAGAGGCTGGAGCCAGGCTCTGCTGGGTGATCACTTTTCAGGATCTCTGCTATTAGAAGGGAAAAATCTCGATAAATACATCAATAACACCTAAAAGAAGGTTAAAAGGGTTTGTTCATTTGTTTCATGAGGTTGCCATTTACTTGACAGAAGATGTCACTCTGTAGATTTCTTCCAGAAAACAAAACCATTCCTGAAGAGGTCTTATTACCGAACACCTAACACCTCATGACAACTAAACCATGGCTTCAAGTGCCACATCCAGCCCTTTTTGAACACCTCCAGGGATGCTGACTCCACCACCTCCCTGGACAGCACATCCCAATGGCAAATTACTCTTTCTGGGAAAAACTTTCTCCTCACCTCCAGCCTAAACTTCCCCTGGCACAGCTTGAGATTGTGTCCTCTTGTTCTGCTGCTGGTTGCCTAGGAGAAGAGGCCAACCTCCACCTGGCTACAACCTCTTTTCAGGTAGCTGTGGAGAGAGCAATAAGGTCTGAGCCTCCTCTTCTCCAGGCTAAACAACCCCAGCTCCCTCAGCCTCTCCTCACAGGGCTGTGCTCCGGACCTCTCCCCAGCCTTGTTGCCCTTCTCTGGACACGTTCAAGTGTCTCAATGTCTTCTTAAATTGAGGAGCCCAGAACTGCACACAGTACTCAAGGTGTGATTCATTTGCATTAGTCATGGCATTGTGGCCTTCACTAAAAGCAACAGAGAGTTTATATCACCTCAACAAATTGATTTTGGGGAGATGTGACATCATCCATTAGCTGAGGATTAGTCTCCCTGGTCTGTCTTCCTTCTGCTTTCTCTCTTAGTGCAGTTAAAGGCTGTTGGTCTTTGAACACACATGCCCTGTTTGAAGAACAGATATTGTCCTCAAATTCAATACAATCTCTAAAGTGGTAGCTTGAGACACCGGTCTCCAGAATTTGAAGAATCTGGTTTGATTTACCTTCTTCCACAGGAGGCTGTTCTCTGTCCCTGCTGTGAAGGACATGGTGATGTCATTGATGTGTCTTTCTATGAATAGCTAGAAACAATAATAGTGTGGCCAGACCTTTGCCCTGGGAGGATGAAAGCTGGATAATATCATAGGGAGGCTCAGATTCTTCCAGCTGGTGCAGAAGGCTGTGAGATAGTGAGCAGACCAAGGACAATGGAAGAGCTAGACCAAGGGAAAGAAGTGTTATTACCAACTACAAACTTGAGAGGACAAGGAGAGGATGCTTACACATTATCAAGGTGACATTCAGAGTCTTATTTAACAGGAAGGGCAGGGAAAGCCAATCTGGATCGTGGAGAAAGAGGCCTGACACAGAGGCATGCCTTTATGAAGTTCTACAGAGCTCTGTCCTAGGCCCAAACAGGTTTTTCAAGTGGTAAAGAAAGAGGTCCAGGTCTGTTTATGTCTAACTCTGGGTGTTTCTTCTGCAAAGCATAACTGAACTTAATGATTCTCCTGCTCAAAGTCTGTCTGGGGATCCATTTCCCTCACTGCCATTTCCCTCACTGCCAACAACCTGTTAAATTTATCAGTAAACCTGACATAATTGCATGGTTAGTTTTCTGTCAGGGGAAATGCTTAAGCTGGGAAGATACTGAGATTCCTGGCAGTCATGTCCACATTGGAGCTAAGAGCTTGCAGGTCTGGTGCTGAGGTGTTCCCTTGCCACCTGGCAGGATTCCTCTGCCACAGCATGTGCCATGGACAGAAAGGTGGCATACAATGCTTCTGCCTTGAAGTTTAGAGCATATGGAGTTGCTGTGATGGGGCTAAACAGATTGTCCAAGAAGGGAACAGGAACAGAATAATTCGATGTGGTTTTTGCTTGTATGTGTGAGGTGCCCAAGATAGAATATCATAGAATCATAGAATTGTCAGGGCTGGAAGACACCTCAAGGATCATCCAGTTCCAACACCCCTGCCATGGGTAGGGACCCCTCACACTACAGCAGGTTGCTCACAGCCACATCCAGCCTGGCCTTAAAACCTTCCAGGGATGGGGCTTCCACCACCTCCAATCTGTCACTACTGCTTCCAGTGCTCTTCATAAGGAAGTGTATTTAAAAATGATAACATACATTTTCAATGTTTCTCAGTGTTTTAACTTGAAAGCTGGAGGAGGAGGAGAAAGCAGGAAAGGAGGAAGTGGGATTTCTTTTCAGATAATGACAGTAATAGCATGGCAATTATTTTTAGGTAGCTAAAGAGGGAAGAAAAAATCATAAATTCAATTTACTCTAATACCCAACTGCCACTTACTCCGAGACACAGCTTTCATTTTGGTGGTAGTTTCAGCCTATGCCTTCAAAATTTTTCACAGATCTTGAACATAAAAGTAGTAAAATGTAAAGAAATCACTATTGGGTGTGAAAAGGAAAACAAAGATAATTCTAAGCAATCCCATTGGAGAGATGAGGAGCTTAAACTGCTCATCCCAAACCAATTTCCTCCTCCTGCTTCTTCACTCTGGGGGAGATACTAACCTGCTTCTGCTTGACCTTGGCTGCATTGGTTTGGTATTGACTTTCTGCCTTTTGTACAGGGTGGGTCTGGGGAGGCAGGGAAGGAGAAGCTAGTAGCTTCCCCTGATCTTTGGCCAGGGGGCTTCTTGTGCTGTCTGTTAATTGTAAATATCTGTAAATACTGTAAATAAATACTTCAAACCACCTCCATCCTGCATCAATGTGGCACTCCCTAACTTTCTGTTGCTACAAATAATTGACTCAAAGAATGTGTGGTAGGACTTGGAGGAGAGCATTACTCCAGAGAAACCAGTCGTTGCAAATTTCATCACCTAGGCTTCAGTCTTACTCAGTCTTGTGTCTTCATAGGAGTTTTGTCCTAAATCAGGCCTTAGGCAGGATTCAATCTGCTATACCTTGAAGCTATTTCAGACACCTCAATACATGCAATGTGGAGATGTGGAGGTGCTGGAGCCAGTGCAGATGAGGACAAGGAAGCTGTGAAGGTCCTGGAGAATAAATCTGATGAAGAGAGACTGAAGGAGCTGGGGCTGGTTAGTGTGAAACAGAGGAGGCTGAGGGGAGACCTCATTGCTGTCTACAGCTACCTGAAAGGAGGTTGTGGAGAGGCTGCTGCTGGTCTCTTCTCCCAGGTAATAAGTGATAGAACAAGAGGGAATGGCCTCAAGCTGTGACTGGGTAGGTTTAGACTGGACATTAGTAAACTTTTTTCATGGCAAGAGTGGTCAGGGACTGGAATGTGCTGCCCAGGGAGGTGGTTGAGTCACCAAGCCTGGCTGTGTTTAAAGGTGGTTTGGATGTGGTGGATGGGGATATGGTTTAGGGGTGACCCTTGTAGAGTAGGGTTCTGGGTTGGACTTGGTGATCCTGAGAGTTTTTTCCAACCAGAATGTTTCTGTGTTTCTGTGATCCTGTTTGCCTCATGTTTTCATAAAACACGGTCCTTGATAAATTCAAAACATAGTGCATTTAAGATTTCAAATTCCATGCAGCCATATGGGGCACTGTAAGCAGAGAGACTGACACTTTTACTGAAGAAAAGGAAAAAGAGAAAACAGAAACACAGCCTAAAATGAGAAGAAAGAAGCATGGATCTAGCTCCATCTGAAGAGTGGCATTTTAGGATGCTGTGTACAGCATGGTTTGCTCAGAGCTTCAGCATTTGTAGGGTACTGACTCACAGCATCTCCTGGGTACTGATCAGGGGAGATTTGCATTGGGAACTTTGTACTAACATTTCAGAAGATCAGATCCTGGCACAAAAAGTGTATAAAGGTAGTGGGAGGTCTCCTATACACCATGACAACCATGTAGGTTGCTTCTTATCATGAAATAACCTGGAGATCTGGGCTAAGAATAGCAGAGTGAACCTTTCTGGCTGTACTTGAGTACTCAGCAGGAGGATCAGCAGCAAATAACAGAGATGAGAGGGCAGCATCTTGCTGCTAATATTACCTTTCTATCTTATTTTCTGGGCTACCAGATTAGCTCAAGAAAATGGAGAGGGAGAACATCCTGGGGCTTCTTCTTACCATGTAGCCTGGAATAAATATCAAATGATAGCATCCAGCATGGAACAAATCATGGAGCCTTAGCAAGCTGGGCAAAAAACCATTCCTTTAAATAAAAGACTTTTTCAACCCCTGGCACTTTGGTGCTCAGACCTTGACAGTTACAGGTACAATAAAACATAAGGAATCCCATAGTCCAGCGAGGATGAAGAGGTCAGAATAGAATTAATCTCACATTTTTCAGTGAAGAATGTGAGTCTCCAGCAACTAACTAGAAGGTTTTTCTGCTGTCTCACTCTCTCTTCAAGATCTGTAGAAGATTTTCAAGTTACAGCCTAGAACTACCATGCCAGCATTGATCGAATTATTTCTGTCACTTATTGTATTAGTTTTAAACAGATCTGAAAATGTTATGCATCTGCAGTCTGTCTGACTGAGGACACAGCCCCAAGCTGTGCCAGAGGAGGTTTAGGCTGGATGTTAGGAAGAAGTTCTTCATAGAAAGGGTGATTGCCCATTGGAATGTGCTGCCCAGGGAGGTGGGGGAGTCACCATCACTGGAGGTGTTTAGGAAGAGAGTGGATGGGGTGCTTGGTACCATGGTTTAGTTGATTAGATGGTGTTGGGTGATAGGTTGGACTCAATGATCTCAAAGGTCTCTTCCAACCTGGTTAATTCTATTCTATTCTATTCTATTCTATTCTATTCTATTCTATTCTATTCTATTCTATTCTATTCTATCCTATCCTATCCTATCCTATCCTATCCTATCCTATCCTATCCTATTCGCCATCACTGGAGGTTTCCAGGAGGAGACTTGATGGAGTGCTTGGTGCCGTGGGTTAGTTGTTTAGGTGGTGTTGGATTGGTTGATGGGTTGGACGTGATGATCTTCAAGGTCTCTTCCAACCTGGTTCATTCTATGTATTCTATGTATTCTATTCCATTCATTCCATTCCATTCCATTCCCTTCCCAGGGCTGGAGGACTTTTTTTCCACTCCATACAGTGAATTATTTGCCAGTGGCAGCTTCTTTCATATAATATTAGCATATCCAATTCTTCCCTTGTGGGATGTTTCAGCATGTAATGTGAATTCACCATTAGGTTATATGCTCATTTTAACAATCTCCTGTGCCATGAAATATAAATTGCCATGAAATACAAATTGCCTAGAAGTTACTAAAGGAAGATAAAAGTTTGATTATCATAGAATCAACCAGGTTGGAAGAGACCTCCAAGATCATCCAGTTCAACCTATCACCCAGCCCTATCCAACCAACAAGACCATGGCACTAATTGCCCCATCCAGGCTTTTCTTGAAGCTCTCCAGGGATGGTGACTCCACCACCTTTGCATTATTTACTGCCCATTGATCCAGAATCATTTTTAGAACTGTGATGCATTGTTGTATGACTAGCAGAGTGCATAGGCATGTTGTGGTAAAAGCTTTTAATTTCTTAGTAATAATATCCAAAACTGCAACTGGCCTACCTCTAATGTAATGCTTCTTAGAACATACTCAGAGGAATATATTTAGCTTTAGAATTTGTTATCCTTCTCTTGGTCCAATAATCCAGGGGGCTGGAGCACCTCTGCTATGAGGACAGACTGAAGGAGTTGGGGCTGTTCAGTCTGGAGAAGAGAGGGCTCTGAGGTGACCTAATTGTGGCCTTCCAGTATCTGAAGGGGGCTACAAGAAGGCTGGGGAGGGACTTCTCAGGATCTCAGGTGGTGATAGGACTAGGGGGAATGGAATGAAGCTGGAGGTGGGGAGATTCAGGCTGGAGGTGAGGAGGAAGTTCTTCCCCATGAGAGTGGTGAAGCCCTGGAATGGGTTGTCCAGGGAGGTGGTTGGGGCGCCGTCCCTGGAGGTGTTTAAGCCCAGGCTGGACGAGGCTCTGGCCAGCCTGATCTAGTGTGGGGTGTCCCTGCCCATGGCAGGGGGGTTGGAACTGGATGATCCTTGTGGTCCCTTCCAACCCTGACTGATACTATGATACTATAGAATTAATTGGATTGCTAATGGGATATAGACTAGTGACAGAAACAGTTCTCTCTCTTTTCTTCTTCTGTGTCTTCTGCTTTCAACTTCTCTCTCTCTCTCTCTCTCTCTCTCTCTCCAGTGAGATATCTGTTTTTCCTACTGTGTGAGGTAAGGGGAAGGAGGGAGGGAGTGGGGGATTCTGTGATTAAGTACTTCAGAATTATATTTTCATAGTCATTTACATAATTGGGAGAAATGAAAGAGGAGCTAAACTCTAAAATCACTGGATTAATTCTGCACAGAATGGTAAGAATCTATAGGGAAAAATACCCACCCCCAAACCCCCAAAAACCCCACCCAAACCCCAGAGCAGTTTCAAGGGATTTGAATAGTTACAAAGATCTATCAAGGTTCCTGCAGTCCAGAGAAGATGAATGCCTTGGATGTAGTCTGGGATATACAGAAAGGAAAGACAAAAAGAAGGAAGAAAGTTGGCTTGATTCTTATCCCATTCTGCTCAGTCATGCTTTGACTCAGATCTAAGGGTGCTGTTTTTAGTAATCCTTGGCTGACTTGCCAGAATGACTGCACTTCTGCTGGAGTCACACTGACCTGCAGCTGCCCTGAAGCTGGGGAAGATGCCTGAGTCATTCTATTTCTTTAGTCTTGGCCTGTGCCAGCAAAGGTTTTATTAGACCCCAGCACCTGGTCCTCACTGAAGCTGAATTAAACGTGTCTGTATCATTCTGGCATACAGTCAGTAAGCATTACCTGTATGATAAACTGGATAACAGCCTGGACCAGAAGTTAACTTCTACCTTCACTAGAAGTAGCAAAGTAGTTATTTAACCTCATGATTTTTTTTCTTTACATCAAAATATTGGAGGCTTTTCCTGAATAAAATGATCAAAGGCTTGGAGGATGTTAGGGGTTAGAAGAGACCTTGGGAGATCATCGAGTCCAACCCCCTGCCAGAGCAGGATCATAGACTCTAGTGCAGGTCACATAGGAATGTATCCAGATGGGGCTTGAAACTCTCCAGAGAGGGAGACTCCACAACCTCTCTGGGCAGCCTCTTCCAGTGCTCTGTGACCCTCAATGAAGAAGTTACTCTTCATGCTGAGGTGGACACTCCTGTGCTGTAGTTTCTATTGCCCCTTGTCCAATCCCAGGGTTCAACTGAGCAGAGCCTGACCCCTCCCTCTTGACACTCAGCCCTCAGATATTTAGGAACATTGATTAAATCCCCTCTCAGTCTTCTTTCCAGACTAACCAGCCCCAAGTCTCTCAGCCTCTCCTCACAGGGCAGTGCTCCAGTCCCTTCATCATCTTGAGTGCCTCCCAGGATGTGGATTCTCAGACACTGTCCAGCAGAAGTTCAAGCTGATTCTGTGTGATCCTTTATGGCACAGTGATGTTCACATGAATCTGCAGGGAAGCTGCAACCTGAATTTCAAATTTGCTTCTCCCAGGCTGAGTGGCTATGTCTGATTCATTTAAAGTGATTATGGAAGCAAATCCAATACAAAAGAACCATCTCTCCTCTCAGCTCTTGCCTAAACTTGGGCTTCTTACAGACTGACACAAGAGCAACTACTCTGCTGTGCCACCACTCACTGAGCTATAAGCATCAGTAAGCGTGGCAAGGGGATTATCTTAGGTTTGGCTATTGGTTTGAGGGGTGAAGTTTGTGGCTATAAGGGGGAGAATGGGAGAACCCAAACTGAAAACATGCCACAGAGGATCAGGACCCTTGCTCAGTGTATCAGTACAGTTATCTACCTTAAATGGGGAAAACTGTGCAAAGATAGGATTTGCACGGAATCAGCTCACAGGTGGCAGTATTTTCCTGATGTGTAGTATTTCACCTGATCAGAGGATCACAGAATCACAGAATGTTAGGAGCTGGAAGGGACCTCAAACACTCACACAGTACAACTCCCTTTCCAGACCAGGATCACTTAGAGCAGATCACACAGCAACATATCCAGGTTGGTTTTGAATATCTCCAGTCTCCACAACCCCCCTGGGCAGCCTGTGCCAGTCTTCTGTCACCCTCACAGGGGAAATAAACTCTTTCCTCATGTTTCCATGGAACTTCCTATGCCTTAACTTCTACCATTGCCCATTGTGCCTGGCTCCATCCTTTTGGCACTTGCCCTGCACATCTTTATCAACATGAATGAGGTTACCCCTCAGGCTCCTTTTCTCCAAGCTAAAGAGCCCTCAGCTCCCTCAGGCTCTTCTTGTGAGGAAGATGTTCCACTCCCCTAAGAATTTTTGTGGCTCTGTGCTGGACTCTCTCTAGTAGCTCCCTGTCCCCCTTGAACTGAGGGGCCCAGAACTGGACACAATATTCCAGATGTGGCCTCACCAGGACAGAGTAGAGGGGAAGGAGAACCTCTCACCTGCTAATCACAGCCCTTCTAATCCACCCTAGAATGTGATTGGTCCTCTTGGCCACAGGAGCACACTGCTGGCTCATGGTCAACCTTCCATCCACTAGGACTCTCAGGTACTTTTCCCCTTCACTGCCCTCTTTATAAGGATCTCTAAGGATGTGAACTCCAGGAGGTTGTTCTGGATGCAGATTGGCATGCATAGTGAACTGGGACCACGTCTTCCCTTACAGATCCCTTGCACTTTTCATTCAATCACATCCTTTTCAACCAGAGCCTGAGCTGCATCAAAAGAAGCATAGCCAGCAGGTTGAGGGAGGTGATTTTCCCCCTCTACTCCACTCTGGTGAGGCCCCCCCTGGAGTACTGCATCCAGTTCTGGAGCCTCTGTTACAGGAAGGATCTGGAGGTGCTGGAAGGTGTCCAGAGAAGGGCCACGAGGATGAGCAGAGGGCTGGAGCTGCTCTGCTATGGAGACAGACTGAGAGAGTTGGGGCTGTTCAGTCTGGAGAAGGGAAGGCTCCAAGGAGATCTAAATGTGGCCTTCCAGTATCTGAAGGGGGCTACAAGAAAGCTGGGGAGGGACTTTTGAGGGTGTCAGGGAGTGATGGGACTGGGGGGAATGGAGCAAAACTAGAACTGGGTAGATTGAGATTGGATGGTAGGAAGAAGTTCTTCCCCATGAGGGTGGTGAGACACTGGCACAGGTTGCCCAGGGAGGTGGTGGAAGCCTCATCCCTGGAGGTTTTGAAGGCCAGGCTGGATGTGGCTGTGAGCAACCTGATGTAGTGTGAGGTGTCCCTGGCCATGGCAGGGGGGTTGGAACTGGCTGATCCTTGAGGTCCCTTCCAACCCTGACAATTCTATGACTCTGTGGCTCCTGTACAGACACATATTGTCACTGGCACAACTGCTCTTCCTGCAGGTGCAGCAGAACTTGTACCTAAAGTGTGTCTCTTTTCTGCCTGCGCAGCAGCAGCTCAGTCAGGTGTGCAGCTCCTCACATTTGTATTTGCTGCACAGGTTGTAAGCACAAAAAAATGCCCAAGTAAATTGTTCAGGTGTCGCCTGTGCCCATAAAATGATGGTCACCCTTTGAAAATAAACTCCTGGAAAGCAGGCTATGTATAGAAAGCCATTTCTTTGATGGATGTGAGCTGCAGAGGAGGATAAAACGGGCCCTTACTCTCCCTGCGCAGGGTAATCATTCCTGTAAGCGAACTTGCTCCTGTAATTGCACAAAGGCTCCAACACTGTGAAGGCAAACTCAAAATGCTGGCAGACAAGTTGTCCTCCAGTTTATTAGGGCTCCTTCCCAGGAGGGCTACGTTCAATTATGGTTCCCAGTGGTTTTCCATAAGAGCCTCGCAGTTGAACCGGCTGAGTTTGCATTCGGAGTTTGCTGCTTCCCGTTACAAACGCCGTGCTTTTCAAAGCTTTCCTGCTGACCTGAAGTGGCCTGCCAACAGCACTACAGCTAATTGAATATATATCTCATTCTTCATTCTTGCAGCTTCACAGACCATTGCCTCATTAAAAAAAAAAAGTGCCTGTTTGCAGGGGAGCAGACAGGGGAATTAAGCAGCAGGGAAAGCTCTGTGACAAGAGGTGGTGTCTTTCTTTTTGGTTTTGAGCTTGGCAGCTGGGTCCTTCCTCTAACTCATATTTATCTTGCACTAACGTAATAATTGGGAAATGACTACTTTGCTTCAGGAGAAGTATCCTGTGGTTAAATGTAAGAAGCTCTGTGTCTCAAGGCTGTGCTTTGTTCTGTGTGCTGTTTGTATATAAATCCCTAGGAGATTTGAAGAGAGACCTTGTGGTGGGTTGAAATGACCCACCAACTAACTTGAGAGAATTACCTCCTGAAATACAATTGCCAGACCAGCTCCATTTGGGATGGAAGCAAGTGAAGCTCTATTTACAGGCAAACTAGTATCTAGAAATATGGAATGCAATGAATATGCACAAAATATACCAGAGATGGACAGTATAGAGAGAGTTATAAACAACACAGAAATTCCTCAGACCCCCTCCCTGGATGGATCCAGGGGGACCATTCACCTCCTCCCCCACTCCCTCCCTCCTTCCCATTACATCACACAGCAGTCAAAACAGATCCCCTGGCAAGGCCGCTGGAGAGAGAGAAGAAAGTTGCAAGCAGAAGCAACAGAAGAAAAGAGAGCAAGAACTGTTTCTGCCTCTGCTCTGTAACCCCATTAGCAATCCAATGAATCCTATAGATCTTATCATGATTTGCCTTCTGCATCCAATGGCAATTTACTTTCAGCCTTTGCAGTCAGAATCCAGGCTAAAGCTCCCCCTTCAAACCTTAACAGATTGTCAGCTCTGCAAGGACTGAGGAGGGTAAAAGTGTCAGGTAGTCTGTGATATCAAGGGACTGTTTATACACATTAATCAGTGCACATGCCTTAGATTCTGGTGTTCAGTGCTGTTGGAGTTCTCACTGAGGGCTACCATGTTGCATGACCTTGTTTCTTTCCACTAAAGAAAATGATCGCTTCCAGACATTACAAAAGGCTACCCTGGAGATTTTCTTGTGCATCACCAAAGGACACCAAATATTATCATTAGGATCAATGTTCCTCTGCAATTTATAATCCCTTGAGCCCCCCTGCTTATACAAACAGCTGCAGCAAAAGTGCACATAAGGTACACACTGGATTTTGGCAGAGGTACTGTGTAGGCTTGAACATTAAACAAGCTTATTGAGTTAGAACAATGTTGCTGCTCAGTAAAGTTTATTGAAGCAGAAAATAAGCTGTGTCAGCATTGTTTCCCCTCAAAACAGCCCAGAACGTAAGAGGACACAGTCTCAAGCTGCGCCAGGGGAGGTTTAGGCTAGATGTTAGGATGAAGTTCTTCATAGAGAGATTGGCCATTGGAATGGGCTGCCCAGGGAGGTGATGGAATCACCATCACTGGAGGTGTTTGGGAAGAGACTGGATGGGGTGCTTGGTGCCTCTTGTTCTGGTGCTGGCTGCCTGGGAGAAGAGACCAACCCCCACCTGGCTACAGCCTCCCTTCAGGGAGCTGTAGAGAGCAATGAGGTCTCCCCTGAGCCTCCTCTTCTCCAGGCTAAGCAACCCCAGCTCCCTCAGCCTCTCCTCACAGGGCTTGTGCTCCAAACCCCTCACCAACTTTGTTGCCCAGGGAGGTGGTGGAAGCCTCATCTCTGGAGGTTTGGAATGCCAGGCTGGATGTGGCTCTGAGCACCCTGATGTAGTGTGAGGTGTCCTTGCCCATGGCAGGGGGGTTGGAACTGAATGATCCTTGAGGTCTCTTTCAACCCTGACAATGCTATGATTCTGGGTCAAATGTTGAGCACTCATGGCTAATCAGCATCACTTCAGAGACATGATAATTGTTTCCTTTGTTCTTTATTTTCTTGCAGTTAAAGACACATGACTTTAAGAGTCTTTCCTTCAGTTGACCTCTACTATCCAAAGGGCAGAACTGTAGATGGAAATGCTCACATTTGATGAGGCATATTGAGTGAAGACCTGTATGTGTCTGGCTATATCCTAGAGTATATATTGAAGCCCATCTTCCAGCTACAGAAGACAAGATACTTGTAATTATTGCAGTACTGCTGCCAAAGGAGATAAAAGGGTCATATCAGATTCCAGCTCACTTCAGGGCAGACTCAGATGACTTCTTGGCACCTAATTCACTCTTCACTCTGTCTGAAGTAGTAAACATGTGGTGGTACTTTCTGGAAGTCAGCTGGACTTTGGTAATATCTGTGTTATAACTTAAGTCTATTTGTTCTGCAGGAAAGCTTTGTGTCCACAGTTGGAAGGGAGGGGTTTTAGTCTGGAGAAGACGGAGAGAGGATTTAGCAAATGTTCCTAAATATCTGAGGGCTGGGGGTCAGGAGGGAGGGGACAGGCTCTGCTCATTTGCACCCTGGGATAGGACAAGGGGCAATGGATAGAAACTCCAGCACAGGAGGTTGCACCTCAACATGAGGAGGAACTTCTTCACTGTGAGGATCACAGAACACTGAAAGAAGCTCCCCAGAGAGGTTGTGGAGTCTCCTTCTCTGGAGACTTTCCAGCCCCATCTGATGCATTCCTGTGTGACCTGCACTAGATTCTATGGTCCTGCTCTGGCAGGGGGGTTGGACTCGATGATATTCTGAGATCTCTTCCAACCCCTAACAACATCCTGTGATCCTGTGAGATTGTATGGATGACCTACAGATCCTTTTTCTCCTTCTACTCACTGCAACAAGTAAGAATCTTCCAAGGTAGAGGTCACAGTCTGGAGCCCAGAACTGAATTTTTTTTCCACATAAGTAGTTTTTGCACATATTTTCTGAAAACAAATGTGTTTTGCTGGAAACCTGTAGGCTTCTCTCTTGTGTTCAAGAGCTATTTGCACCTGTAGTGGCATTAAAAATGCTCCCTCTTAAAGGATGTGATGGGTTGAATTAGATCCCCCCAATAACTTATTTGCTCCAGAGAGTAAATCTCACCGCACTAGGAACTTGGAAGTCAAAATGTAACTGTATTTACAACCCCCCTCAATATAACTGTATAAAAAGCAATAAACATATACAGAGTGTATTTACAGCTATATATATAGCATAACAACAGCACAGGATGCCCCTGTACCTTTGGTTCAGCTCTTTGTCCCCTCTTGTGGACAAAGGGCCCCAACACAGCTATACAAACCACAGGCTCCCCTTTACCTTTAGAGAAGCAGAAATAGAGAAGCCCAAGGTCAGAGGGAGGATAGCACAGCCTGAATGCCAAAGCTGAGCAGCAAAGAGCAAGGAGGCAAAAAAGAGAGCAGCCTGCTACTGCAAAATAGAAGCTTTTCTTCAGGCCAGTCGAATTAGATGGAGATATCATTATTATAATGTGAACTCTGAGGAGTTCTCCCCTCTCCTACTGTCCAAAGTTTTCCTTCCAAACTGTAACCAAGGAAAACTCTCAAGTTGTCTAGTTAGGCTCTTGGGACTTGGCACTTCTAGGATTTGGTAAGTGGGTTTTGATTTTGGAACAGCCAAAAATCTCCCTGTGGAACCCCATTATGGAGCAAGTAGAAGAAACTGTCTTTAAAAACATCTTACTTCTTTGCCTCAGTGTCTCTACAACAATGGAAACATCAGCTGAGACTGGAATGTTGGTGTAGCTAAGGCTGGATTAGGAATCAGAAGCCTGAAAGGTTATGACAGCTGAACTGATCTTTTAGTCTGCTCTTATTGCCCAAGAAATTCAAGACTCTAAACAGTTCGAAGCAAAAAGACTTGATCTCTTAAAGTGCAGTGGCTTTGGATGATGCCTGGACTGGAAGCTCCACCACAAAGAATTTAGAATATAGGAAGATAATATTAGGAGCAAATCCCAAGATGACATCTGGGGACCAAGCTCAGAAGTCTCTGTTTTCAGAACTCTTTCTTTTTCTGTTATTAAATGTTTAGTCCTTTATGTGCTAGGAAAAAGAATAATAACTCACACTGCAGTCTGGTACAAAGCATTGCCTGAGATGTTAACTGATGTACACTGAGCGGGCTGTTCCATGCAAACAGCACAGCTACTTCAGAGTGCCTGTTAGCCAAAGTAAGCTTCAGGGCTCTCAAGTTCTTTGGTACAACCTGGGAGTGGAAAATTTCTTGCTACTGCTAGACTGCCTCTTCAAAAAAATAGAGCTTATAACTGAAAGCAGTGATATCAGGGTCAGAAACCTTTTCTCAGACAACAGCTCTAGGAAGTAAAGGGCTTTCAAACAGGATGAGGAAGACCAAAAAGGCATCTGTCCAAATAGGCATATTCTCATTTCTGAACTGCAACCAGCCTTGCCCTGCTGTCCCTGCTGTAGTGCACTAGCCAAGCTGGATCCTGCTGCAGGAGACCAGTGTCTCATTTCTTGACCTACTATTTGTGGTGGTTTGGCCCTGGCTAGGGGCCAGATGCCCACCAAAGCTGCTCTATCACTCTCCTTCCTAAATGGACAGGGGAGATGGGGAAAATATAACAAGATCCAGTAATAAGAGAGAAGCAATTTAATAGTCATGATGAGCAGAACAATAGATGGTGTGGAGCAGAAGAAGAGAGAGCTGTTAGTCTCTACTGCCCATCAGCAGGACGAGGGTCGGTCTCAGACAGCAGAGCTCTCTATGCTCGGATGAATTTCCCCCAGCTTCATTCTTTCACTTCATTCTTATATTTGAGCTGACCTCATTTGGCCAGCCTGGGTCAGCTGGCTCAGCTGTGTCCCCTCCCAAGATCTTGCTCACCCCTCAGTGTGCTCTTGGGGCGGGGAAATGTTGGAAGAAGGCAGTAGCCAAAACTACTGCTGCAAGACACAGCACTAGAAGGGTGCTTCGAGGAGAATTACCTCCAGCTCAGCCAAACCAAATACACTGTCATATAGTAATAGGATTATTATTTACTCCAGGGGGTTCTGCTGCAGTTTTTCCTCCAAGTGGCAGCATGCTGTCATAGTGACTTGGTGCCTAAACAAGAAAGGATCAGGTATCATGGGACAGGAGTGTAGATGCATTACAGTTTGGACATTCGACTTTACAGACCAGAGAGGAGTTAAGATCTGGCAACCAATTGGCTCTCTACTCTGATTTCAACTCAACTACTAGATATTAAAAATACCAAATTTAGACTCCATTGCATCTGCAGGAGATGGCTTTGTCCTAAATGAGTGTGTAACCTTTCTGACCCCTTCCCTTCTTTGCCAAAGTGCATGGAAGTTTTGCCATTGATTTCTGTGGCAGCCAGATCAAGCCCTTTGAGATGAGGTTTGTCATTACATGCAAACCCTGCCACAAAGGCTAAGTGCACTTTCATCCTTTGATTGGTGAAAATCCATGCTTTATCTGGTGATTGTCTTTTAACAAAATCACTCTGCTGAGACCTTGCTGTGCTGCATCTACATGTCTAACATTATTAAGAACCTCCAAGGGCAGGCAAATTGGCTGTGTCTTTTTTTCCCCTAAACCCACTTCTATTTCAGTCTGAAACCTGACTGCAGTACAGCATACAGCATAAGATGATACAAAATAAGATAAGCTTTGTAACAGAAGAACTTTTTACTCAGCTGCCATGGTTTAAGCTTTTTCCTGGAGCCCAGATGCCCCAAATGTAACAGATTTAGGCTGCCTCCCCTCTCCCCTTTTTCCTGGTTGGGATGAGCAAAGTTAGGAGAAAAGAGGAGGTAAAGTTACAAAAGAAACAGTCTTGGCTCAATTTGGAAGTAAAAAGTTAAGTTTAACAAAATATAAAAAGCATGTAAGGAAAAGGAAGGCTACAAAGGCATAAGGCAGAAGAGTACATAAAAATATACACAAAACCTGGCACAGCTGGCAAAAGATTCTCTGAATGCAACATGGATTCCATTTAGATACAGTCCCTTAGGAGTCCAGAACAGCATGGAACAGGCCTAGCCATGCAGCTAGGAGCTGATGTTATAGTGGTAATCAAACACCAGCAATATTAGTCAGCCCAAGGCCTCTGCATCACAGAATGTGATCAGAGCAAACTGCAGACTTGATTTTCAGCGGCAGAGATGGGTTTTGTCACACGCACTCACTGACCCAGATAACGCCTTTTCTCTTATCATGGCTCTGATACAGCAACTCCCTTAAGAGAGCTCAATAGGGCTCCTGTAGCAAAGTACATTATTTCAGTGAGTTTAGTTGGAGACCAAGACCCTTGTACTGCAGCACTCCAACACATCACTCATCTTCCTCTCCGCCATCATAGGCCACCAGGTGTTGCAGGTGCATCTGCCTGGGTCTCTGACTGAGGTGTGTGTATGGTTTTGCACAATGGGGTGGAACAGCATGGAGTTGGGTAGGGAGGAATGGAATGGAATGGAATGGAATGGAATGGAATGGAATAGAATAGAATAGAATAGAATAGAATAGAATAGAATAGAATAGAATAGAATAGAATAGAATAGAATAGAATAGAATAGAGCCAGACCGGGTTGGAAGAGACCTTTGAGATCATCATGTCCAACCCATCATCTAACACCATCTAATCAACTAAACCATGGCACCAAGGACCAGACTGAGGGTGGATACATTTTTCCTCCATGTTAAGTGCTGTTGACATGGATGTATAGCAAACATCCCTGATAATGTATCTACACTTGTTAGCCAAGAATCATTCTGCCCTGCTGTGGGCATTACTGAAATTACCCTCAGGTGCCATTTCCTAACACTGTATTTCCTCTTAGGTTCCTTGAGAACATTTTGTGCATTATTTTACGAGCAGCCAATGCAGAAGTAGAATAGGATAGGATAGGATAGAATAGAATAGAATAGAATAGGATAGAATGGAATGGAATGGAATGGAATGGAATGGAATGGAATGGAATGGAATGGAATGGAATGGAATGGAATGGAATGGAATAGAATGGAATAGAATGGAATGGAATAGAATGGAATAGAATGGAATGGAATAGAATAGAATAGACCAGACCAGACCAGACCAGGTTGGAAGAGACCTTCAAGATCATCATGTCCAACCTATCACCTAACACCACCTAATCAACTAAACCATGGCACCAAGCACCCTATTAAATCTCCTCCTGAACACCTCCAATGATGGTGACTCCACCACCTCCTCAGGCAGCCCATTCCAATGGGCAATCACTCCCTCTGTGTAAAACTTCCTCCTAACCTAGCATTACTTGCTTCCAAATTCTAGCTCAGAATATTAGCATAAAAATATCCCCATAGCTGAGGGGTCTTTAATGAACTAAACACAGCTGTGCAGTAGATTAAAGAATGCCACTTTTATTAGCTGTATTGCAACTGCAGGAGGATTTAGAGGGAGCCAAGGAATGTGCCCCATTATTTGATTCAGGCTGCGCAGTCTTATTTGTGGCTTCATGGAAGAGCTTCAGAAGCAATGAAAAGAGCTGCAATGTTTTTCTGTACTCCTCTAGCCTGCCTTTAAGCCACAGAATGCCATTTCAGGATGTATTGGCACTAATGTGCTTTTTTATTGGTTCCTGTAATCTATAATGTAGCCAAGCTATGACTGCAACAACCTGAGAAACAATTAGCATCTGTAAAGCAGTCTGTGACCATAAGATTGCTTCACAAAATGAAGATTTAACATGCAGCTTCCCCAGAATTTAGCTCTCTCTGGGTCTGGCTTTTCTGTTCTTTCCTCCCTTTATTGATCCCTTCAGGCAGAAAGAAATGGTAAGTTATCTGATTAAAATGTGTGCAAAACTGCAGGCAAATCACAAGATCACAGAATTATTGAGGGTGGAAAAGACCTCTGAGCTCACAAGTCCAGCCTGTACAGCTGCTAATACCACCTGATGTGATGATGAAAATGTATTCAGCTGCAGCTGGTCAGAGCTTCTGGGTGATTTTAATAACTGCTTAAATGGTTTAAGAAAGATCCAAGGCAATGCAAAAGCAATAACAGACTTGTAGCACTATTTTTTAAACAGATGGCAAAGTTTAAATGCTAAAGCAAGTAAATATTTGTCAAATGTGTAGAAGTAGCATAACATGCATGCATCAGGGAATAGGCTTTTTTTCCCCCCTAAAAAAAAAGCAGAGTTGTTTGCTATTTACAAAGTGCTCACTGAGGTTTAATATTGCAGCCAGTCTTCTGAGGGCAGCTGCTGGATGCATGCAGAGCACAGGATTCCTTAGCTGATCGATTCCTTAGCTGACCAATTCCTTAGCAGGCTGCCTAGAGCAAAACAATCACATTCCATGGGGACCAAGAACAACAGCCTCACCTTGGCACCCTTGGGTTGGGACATGCTGCAGAAGCCAGCTCCTGGACATGCTGGCACCTCTCATTGGGACTAGATTTTAGCCTATAGATGTGGTTGGGTTTTATTGATTAACTGATTGGTAACAGAGTACAGAAACAGGCAGTGTGAGCAATAGAGCAGACTGAGGGGTTAGTGCTTCTCTAGGGAGTTCAGAGAGGGATTTTGCAAGGGCTTCAGTGTAGGGATGCTTCTGAGGATATGCTTGGGACTTGTGTTAAGGGCTTCCAGGACCACTTCTGAGACTCTGCAATGCAAGGGATTCTACAACAGAGTGAAAAAAGACTTCTGGGAGGGCTTCTGAGATTCTGTGCTCTCTGCACTTCTGGAATCTCATTGCTGTGTGGCAATGGGGTGCATGCACTGTTTGTCACCCAATGGCCCTGAACCGGGAGAACAACAGAACTGCACTTCTCCTTCGAGGCTTTAAAAGACAGGAGCACATAAGCATACCCTGCCTTCCTAAAGAGGCACAGCTCTTGAATGTGTAATATCTCAGAGGGTATGGATGTTGGCCAACATTCACCTTACCTTCCAGTGCTGTATATATGGAATCAAGGTGAAGAGCAAGGCAATTATTCTTCCAGAATATGGCTTAGCCAAGCACTCCGTAGGGTAAGTGACAAACCCCACCAAAAAGTACTGGCATGGCATCACATGCCTCCAGGTGATCAAGGGAATTTTGGAAGGTGTGGATATTGATGAGGACTTTCTTTATCTGCTGGCTAAATGTGCTTTGTCCAGCCTTCCCAAATTGCCTTACCTCATCGATGGATGAATGACACAGTAGCTATGTGGTGCTATTTTTAAGGCAAGGAAGGCTGCTTTGGCTCAACAAACCACTGTCTTTGTCAGGACAAAATTGCAAATAAACTTATGACAACTCCACCAGAAGGCCTGAGTGAGGCTCACAGGCATTTCAGCTTGGGTAATCTTGCTAGCCACTGTCCATTCACCCCAAATTCTGCCTTGACAGTGAGGAGAAGACAGGGCCTGTTAGAGTCTACCACTTGTCTCTCCAGAACCTTCAGGTGAAGCTTTGTTGAAGCAGAGAAAATAAACCTGTAGCATCAAGCTAGCCTGGGAAGGAAGGGGATGGATGCTGGGGATGGATGCTGGGGATGGTGGGACCTAGGTAGGTCAGATAGGAGGATCCAGCTGACACATGGTGCTTAGTCATTTTGATACTGTAGCTTCTTAGGAACATTTCAAAGCCTTTGCTACAGACTGAATGCGCAGAGGGGTGTGCTGGCATGGACTATTGTTTCACCAATTGATTGTGATAGTGTTTTATTTCTCAGAGTATGTAGGAATGCTTACTGAAATGCCTCTGCTAAAAATGAATCAGGAAAAAAATTAATCATACAATTGCCTAATGTGCAAGGTCCTGCATCTGGGTCAGGGCAATCCCAAGCATGGCATGGACTGGCTTGAGAGCTCACCCTGAAGAAAAGGACTTTGGGGGTGATGGTGGATGAGAAGCTCAGCAGGAGCCAGCAGGGAGCACTTGCAGCCCAGAAAGCCAACCAGAGCCTGGGCTGCATCAAGAGAAGCACAGCCAGCAGGGCCAGGGAGGTGATTCTCCCCCTCTGCTCCACTCTGGTGAGACCCCACCTGGAGCACTGTGTCCAGATCTGGAGCCTCTACAGGAAAGATCTGGAGGTGCTGGAAGGTATCCAGAGAAGGGCCACGAGGATGAGCAGAGGGATGAAACTCCTCTCCTATGAGGACAGACAGAGGGAGTTGGGGCTGTTCAGTCTGGAGAAGAGAAGGTTCCAAGGACATCTAATTGTGGCCTTCCAGTATCTGAAGGGGGCTACAAGAAAGCTGGGGAGGGACTTTTGAGGGTGTCAGGGAGTGATAGGACTGGGGGGAATGAGAAAAAATAGAAATGGGTAGATTCAGCTTGGATGTTAGGAAGAAGTTCTTCCCCATGAGGGTGGTGAGAGACTGGCACAGGTTTGCCCAGGATGTGGTGGAAGCCTCATCCCTGGAGGTTTTGAAGGCCAGGCTGGATGTGGCTGTGAGCAACCTGCTGTAGTGTGAGGTGTCCCTGCCCATGGCAGGGGGCTTGGAACTGGCTGATCCTTGAGGTCCTTTCCAACCCTGACAATTCTGTGATTCTAGATTTCACAAAGCTGAGAGAACACATGCATAGATAGAGGGATTTTGGTGAAGTCTTCTTTTGATGGAAGCAAAAGGACTGGTGGCATAGTGCTTTGGTTTATAACTGCCCTTCCAACTTTCTGGGCTTTCTTCACCTTGCTTTAGGATGGAACAAAAATGCAGCAAGTGAAGGGTGGCTATACCTGTAATCAAAATTCAAGCTTTCATGGAACTTCTTTGATGACATCTGATCACCAGAAAGCTTTCTGACAGCCCCCACAGGATCTCCACATGCTCAGGCAGGCTTGAACTACTCCTTCTTCTCAGTGGCAGGGTCTCTTCAAGTGATGGCTGTAGATGTGAGACACCTTCTGCAGATGTACATTTGGTGATCAAAAGCAACAACTTTATTGCCACTCATTAATCACCTGTATAGTCCCAGATAGGATAACAACTGCAGCATCAGTAGTACCTGTGACACATGTGTTTTATTACCCCATCTAAGCATACTAGTTACAGACTGGGACTCTATTGCTTTAGGCTCTCTACAAGGAACAAAGCAATGACCATAATTCAAGGACTTTGGGATCCAAGTGGGAAACTAAGAGCAAAAGATGAAAATAGCAAATGGGAGTAGAGAAAGAGAGCAGTGAGGTAGTATTGATCAGAGGACTCAGCACGGCAGCAGCCTAAATTGTTGTCAAACTGAATCATTTAAATCAGAACACTGATCATGGAGAAACCGATTCTCCTGTCCACTGCAGTGTCTTTGAGCTGTGAGCTTACCAGCTTTAATAGCACTGGGCCTCAAAGATGCACAATGGAGTCAATTCTGTTTGGTAAGGGGATGTGAATCTTGAGTATTGTGAATGACAGGAGGACTTAATAAGACAGACTAGATTGTTCTGTCCCATAAAAATACCCATCCAGCAGATGGAGAGAAGTGGTCCTAGCAGAGATACTGAGGATTGTCAGCTCCTCTCTTTTGGAAACAATTTCCCCTTTAAGGGGTAGGTTGTGGTCTGCCTTGGAACCTGTTGATCCACAAGAGTTTGTGCCAAATCCATAGGAATAAGATAATTAATATAGCTCTTGGTTTATCCACAACCTGCATACTTGAGCCTGGTGGGAGAAAGATTAAACCAAAATGAAACAGGCTTTCAATATGACAGTGAAGTTGTTGCAATATTACTCTGCCCAAGCATGCAGTACTGGGGGTGACTGCTGTATGTGGGTCCCTCAGACATTTCCAGGGCTCTTGATGGTATCTTTTGGTTGCCTTCTGCTTTGTTTGCACAGAACATGAAACAGTTGAGTGTCTTTTGAGGGAGAGCAGCTGAATAGGAGCCAGCAGTGGCCCGGGTGGCCAAGAAAGCCAAAGGCATCCTGGCTGGGGTTAGAAATGCTGTGTCCAGCAGGAGCAGGGAGGGGATTGTCCCCTGGGACTCAGCTCTGCTGAGGCCACAGCTTGAGTATTGTGCTCAGTTTTGGGAACCTCAATCCAAGAGAGATGTGGAGGTGCTGGAGCCAGTGCGGAGGAGAGCAACAAAGCTGTGAAGGGCCCCTTCAGGTCTCAGGGCACAGCTCAGGAAGCCCCTCCAAATGAAATGGATTGCTGCTCAGGGTTTTAGTGTCTTCTGAATGTTGCCTTATGTATTTTTTTCTTGACTTGGAGAAGCTATTTGAAATCAGTTTGATTGTTTTAATGCAAAACCTATTTTTGTTGCTATAAAATGAAACAGAAATACCTGGCAAACTGCCTTGAAGTCATCACACCCACACAGCACTGGAATGAGGCCCAGTATCCTCCACTTCATTTTGCAGCTGAGAATTTTCTCACAGTTCCAGTTCCAACTTTCTCCTAAGACAAGGCTTTGACCCCAAATTCCTCTGGGATTGCTCATTGAAAAGGAAACAATGGGAAAACTGAATATTTTAAAGAACCATATTTAGTAAAGAAAGGGGAAAAAACAAACAAACAAACCCAGGATATTCTCTGTATTATTTTCTTTACAGTTGCAATAAAGTAGGTAAGACAATGCAGAGCATCTGGGCACACTGATGCAAACACAGCACTGTTACTGGTTTGGCAGACAAGACAGCTCTGACAAGGGTAAAAGGGTGAGCTTGCAGCCCAGAAGGCAAATCACAATCTGCATCCAAAGCAGCCTTGCCAGCAGATCCAGAGAGGTGATTCTGCCACTCTGCTCTGCTCTGCTGAGACCTCACCTGGAGTACTGTGTACAGCTCTAGAGAGCTCAATACAGGAAGGACATGGACCTGATGGAGCAGGTCCAGAGGAGGGCCATGAAAATGATCAGGGGGCTCTGCTATGAGGACAGGCTGAGGGAGTTAGGGGTGCTGAGCCTGGAGAAGAGGAGGCTCCACAGAGACCTAATAGCCACAAAATCAATTAACTGGCCAATATAACAATTTTAATTTTTACCAATTAAAGCAGTGACTTAGTTACAAGGTGGTAAAATGACATGGCCCAAAGCATTGCAGCCATATGCAGAGCTAGGGGAGTACTTTGGAAAGGTTGAATCAGGCCCATGCTCAGTCCACAAGGTCAATCTGTTGTGCTGTGACTACTTTGCTTCCAGCTGTAGCCAGCTGTGGGAGAAGGGCTGTTGTCAGCTAGCTTTGGAAGGCTATGGGGAAGATTTGCCTTTGTTGGAAGTAGAGAAGCCTATGTTTAGTCTTTGACTCAGAAAAGAATGACAACATCTTGTAACTGAAGGAGAGAAATTAGGCAGAATGTGGTTGGATGTGTTAAAAATATTGTTTTGTATTTGACCTATTGTATGCCTTAATTACATGCATGGCAGGAGATGTGACACATGTGCCTTCTGATAGAATATATAACTTTGCTGTATAAAGTAATAAACATCTTTGCCTGCTGGCATCTGGTCCTGGAAGCTGTGCTCGGGGTGAATTGAACATCTATATTCCAACCATCACGTTGGCATCAGAAGGCTGCATGTTCAAATCTTGTCAGGGTCACCACTTGTTGTAATATAGAAGTTCAATTCAGCTTCTCTAATTTGAACAAAGGCAAATCTTCCCCATAGCCTTCCAAAGCTATCCAAAAACTCCCTGCTCCTACAGCCAGCAAGCTATGACACAGAATCATAGAGTTCTCAGGGTTGGAAGGGACCTCAAGGATCCTCCAGTTCCAAGCTCCCTGCCATGGGCAGGGACACCTCACACTACAGCAGGTTGCTCACAGCCACATCCAGCCTGGCCTTCGAAACCTCCAGGGATGAGGCTTCCACCACCTCCCTGGGCAACCTGTGCCAGTGTCTCACCACCCTCAAGGGGAAGAACTTCTTCCTAACATCCAATCTCAATCTACCCAGTTCTATTTGTTTTCCATTCCCCCCAGTCCTATCACTCCCTGACACCCTCAAAAGTCCCTCCCCAGCTTTCTTGGAGCCCTCTTCAGATACTGGAAGGCCACAATTAGATGTCCTTGGAGCCTTCTCTTCTCCAGACTGAGCAGCCCCAACTCTCTCAGTCTGTCTCCATAGCAGAGCAGCTCCAGCCCTGTGGTCATCCTTGTGGCCCTTCTCTAGACACCTTCCAGCACTTTCAGATCCTCTTTCTAACAGGGGCTCCAGATCTGGACACAGTACTGCAGGTGGGGTCTCAGCAGAGCAGAGAGGGAGAATCCCCTTCCTTGACCTGCTGGCTATGCTTCTCTTGCTGCAGCTCAGGATGTGAGTGGTTTTCTGCATGCTCAGGTACATTCCCAGATTGCAGCTGTGTTATGCCTTGAGTAGAGATCAGACACTTCTTTGAAGGGATTCCAGTAAGGTCTCAGATGTTGATCATGCCAGGAGATACTGTCTATAAAAAAAACCAGCCCACCCTAATTTTAAATCCCATCACTGTTAATAGCAGCTCTGCAACAAAGAGACTGAAGAGAAGACCTCAGAGAGACACTCTACAGAGAGAGCTTCTGGAATTTTAATTCCCTTGGTAATCAGTCCTGCTCCACAACAGTGCTGGGGAACAATTATCAATCACATGCTGAGGAAGTTTTCCTGCTGCAGAGATTTAATTAAAGCAAGCTGTTGAAGGCTCTTTTCTCTGTTGCCATTGCCAGCACAGCAAGAGCAGGACATTTGGGGGTTTTTTTGGGAGTCTTTTCTTAGAAGAGCTTATCTACAGCTGTAATTTCTTTTGAACATTCATTCACAGTGGCACAGATAAAAACCTTGCATTTAAGCATTTGTTTCCATTTTGCTTCATGAAGCTCTTGCTCTGTTTTCAGAGCATCAAGCTCAATCACCTGTCCAGTTTCAGGGAAGAAGATAATACTTATGGACAATGAAAGCTTTAAGAGATTCATTGGCTACATTTTCATCATATTTATGAGCACTGAGTTCACAATATTCTGTCAGAATCTACAGGGGAAACAAAGAAGTTTGAAAGAAGAGCTCAAGCTAACTACCCTAGAGGTGCTTGGGTATATGTTATGTGGGATATGTCTGGGGGTGTGGAGAGTTGAGACTACCCCCCAGCTGTTGTTTTTTAAACTCCAAGAGCAAAAGTAAATCAGGCATCAGCAGGACTCACTTCCAAACTGCCCTAACAGTCTAAGTGACATGGGAATGTAAATGATTGAGTTCTGACTATGAAGTGAAATCACAGGATCAGAGTATCACAGTACATTAGAGGTTGGAAGGGACCTCCAGAGATCATCCAGTCCTAACCCCCTGCCAGAGCAGCATCACCCAGGGCAATCCACACAGGAATGCATCCAGTGGAATGTGTCCAGAGAAGGAGACTCCACAACCTCTCTGGGCAGCCTGTTCCAGAGCTCTGTCACCCTCACTGTAGTGTATCCTCATGTTGAGCTGAAATCTTCTCCATTCCAGCTTGTACCTGCTGTTCCTTGGCTTATTATTGTACTCCACCAAAAAGAGCTTGGCCCCCTCCACTTGACACCCACCCCTCAGATACTGATAGGTATTGATCAGATCCCCTCTCAGCCTTCTCTTCTCCAGGCTAAACAGCCCCAGGGCTCTCAGTCTTTTTTCACAGGGGAGATGTTCAAGTGTCCTGCTCATCCTCATGGCTCTCCATTGGACTCTCTCCAGCAGGCCTCTGTCTCTCTTGATCTG
This sequence comes from Dryobates pubescens, assembly GCF_014839835.1. Lineage (NCBI taxonomy): Eukaryota > Metazoa > Chordata > Aves > Piciformes > Picidae > Dryobates > Dryobates pubescens. The sequence continues at coordinate 47,783,693 of NC_071615.1, forward strand.
GGGAGCCCAAAGCTGGACACAGGATTGCAGCTGTGGTCTCAGCAGTACAGAGTAGAAGGGGAGAAGAACCTCCCTAGCCCTGCTGGCCACACTTTTTACTGCACCCCAGGATCCCATTGTCTCTAATTAATTCAGCTAGTTCCATTTGGTTGTCAAGACATGACTAGCTAGTATCTGTGAAGCATTTTGATATTCATGGACATGATACACAATTCAAAGCAGTCATCATTCTATTGCTATGCATTCAGTATCTCCTCCACTTTTAGTAACTAATATTGTGATGTACACAAACTGTTTGCTGGATGAAGATGACTTCTCAATAATCTTTAAATCAAGACAGGTTTAGGCATCCTGGAATTTAACTTTAAACAAATGGGAATATCTTATGTGGGATATGCCTGGGGGTGTGGTGAGCTGAGACTACCCCCCAGCTGTTGTTATTTTTCAGACTCCAAGAGCAAAAGGAAGCAACCAAAAGCGCTGTGCTGCCGTATCTGGAACCCCTCTATTTGGGCTGGCATTCTAAATTCTCAACCTATAATCTGTGTTGTTTGTTTGCCTTCCCTCTTTTTCAACAAGCAAAATGGCTGTCCAGATTTTTAGGGACAAGTCTATATCTGAGATTTTCAGGGACAAGCCTACATATTGTCCTGGATTGTTTTAAGGTCACCCCTTGAGAACTGTGCAGATACCCTGGGGAGGTGCTCAAGTTGTTATTCATCACAGGCTTCAGTAATAAACATATTGTTGTTATATATATAGCTATATTTATATACAGCTAGATATATATAGCTATAAAGCTATCCAAAATGTTTTGCATAACCCAGTGCATGTAGCCTGCCAAACAGCAGTTAAAGATGATATTCCAAACACTGCTATCATAGTCAGTAGCAAATTGGTTTTTTATGTGTTCTCTGTCACATATTTTAGGCTTAATTTCTAAGCTGGCAATGACAAAGTCCATGTTGTATGAATGCTAGTAGCATGTATAC